>NC_142037.1:20331899-20631899 GCF_982192425.1 Myodes glareolus | reverse complement strand
AAATGTTCATATTGCACAGTGTGAGAACAACATTCTCAAGGACCATACAATACAGTTATACACACATAAACATGTGCATGTGCACACACACAAAGAGAGAGAACCAAAGTAGAGAGAGAGAGAGAATTTGTAATGGTGTGAGTCAAAGCCTGCCACAGCAATGTAATTGCTACACCAAGGCCATATTTTCTAATATCCCCAAGCAGCAGCATCAACTGGGAACCAAGTGCTCAAATACATGAGCCTAACAGGGACATAGTCGCTAAAAACCACCAAAGGAAGGTGGCATGGGACACAGATATGAAACAGAAACTCTATATTCTCCAAGTCCACAGAAAATGGTGCTTGCAGAAGTATGGCGTTGAACAGAACAATGCAGGTATAATGATATGTATTCCCCAGCACAATTGAGAAGACCAGTGTTCTTGTGTCTGTTCTGGGTCCTTCAGGGGAGTCTTACATTCTCTGGCTTGCTGGATTGCAATGGCCTGGGGCAGCAGAGAAGTTGGGTCTTGATGAGTTGAAGCATTTCCTTTCCCAGGTGTAGAACATCAGTACAGATGTTAGGGGAGCTGAATAAACTCTCTGCAAATGCTGAGAACTGGGAGACACATACACAGACTAGAGGAATCTGAAGCAGTTTGTATTTAAGACATTTACAGCCTCTGAATCCACTCTAATATGTACTCAAGGGAGCAAAGCAAGGTGGCTTTGAACACCGTGACCATGCAGTAGTGGGAGGAGCCCAGGAGTTTCTCTCCAGAGGGAGACTAAGCATGGGCTCTTTTGTGTGGAATATCAGAAAGATATCCACAGATTAGATATTATTGAAGTCATTTGCTCAAGGAATCCTAGGCTCAAATTTGCCTCCATCCCAACATGTTTGTTGCTGTTTGTCGGGTTAGTTACTACTTTTTGAGAGAAAACTATTTTATCTCCTCTCTAAAGCATAAAAATAATGGTTTTCAAAGTTATTTTAAGCCATAGAACCCTCTCCTCAATGTAAATATGACATCTAAGCTGAATACGCATGTGACCATATGATATTTAACATGCATTTTTCTTTGATTCTGCATTCTTCTTTGTATTTGTTGTCTCCAAGGAGTTGGGTCCTTGGTCTGTCTCCACGGCAGGGTTTATTTTCCCATTCTTGTCAGATGATGTGTGCCACCTACATTTCTTCCTAAATAAAAGCTTGTCTTTGAACGTTACCTAATACAAATGGAGATTTTATTCCATCTCCCAGAAGAATGTGACGCTCCGTCTGTTTGGGATAAGGAGACATTAAGCAGTATCTACCAGTCATGTTATCTGTTAAATGTCTGACAGGACAAGACCCTCAGCCAAGGCTGCTTGGAATTTTATGATGATTTAAGTTAATTTAAGAATTCTTATTTGTTTGTTTGAGACAGAGTCTCTCTCATAGCCTTGGAGTCAGACATCTGCCTGCCTCTGCCTCCCCAGTGCTGGATTAAGGCAAGAGCATTCATGCCTAGAAGCTTGAGGTTTTTTTATTTTTTAAACAATGTGAGTTCAACCTAGGGAGACTTTTATTTAAGAAAAAGCCACACATTCTTGCTACAGTCTCATGCCAAGAACTTCCTAACAATGAGAAGTCCAGGTAGACTTAGCAATTATGGATGCAGCGGTAACCAAGAATGTCAAAACATTATAGGAACTACTCCACACCATTTTTTCATTTCTCTTTATTTCACGGCCTCCTAATTCATAATTAATCATGTTTTTGAATTATGTTTCTGTATATGTGCATCTCATAGCATTTATATCTGCATACTGATTCTGTTATTTGCTACCTTTCAAATAAATACAAAGAGGCCATCTTAGTTGGAGCTATTATTTACTTACTGCCTCCTCCTGGTGTTGTGGAGACTGATTTTCTGAATAATTTCCCATAGAAACACATTGCCTAAGGCCATTTTCAAACCTCATACACTTCAATGTTGACTGATGGAAAAGTAGAGACTTTTAGCTCTTTTGCCTTGGGGATGTCCAAGACTGACAGTGACCAAATGACAGCAGGGCATCATAGCCTAGAAGCCGACAATGATTGAGATGAACAAGCTCAGAGGAGCTCATGCTGCTGAGAGACCCTGCTGCTATGGATGCTGAGCACATGGGGAGGTTGGGGGTGTGAGTGAGCTGACTACAAAGAGCTTCCCTAGATCTCAGCATGTGGGAGGTGAGGTAAAAGGTTTTAGACAGACACTGAAAGCCCAGACCTACATGGAACCTCTATGATGACACTTCTGGCCTGCACATTTGTGAGCCCCCTCCCTGCCGGGTCATGATTTAGGCTGACACCACAGGTCTTACACTCTAATGAATGGGATCATATGTGGTTCTGGGTGTCCTAGGTAGGGGGATAAGAGGTAGGGACATGTAAAGATTAGCATGGACTTGAAAGCATAGAAGCTGATAAGTCACAGGAGTAGGCATAAAAAAGAAGGGAAGGAGAGAGAACATGAACAAGGAAGTCAGGATCAGAGGGAACCTTCATCCGACGATGGATGGAGATTGAGACAGAGACCCACATTGGAGCGCTGGACTGAGCCCCCAAGGTCCAAATGAGGAGCAGAAGGAGGGAGAACATGAACAAGGAAGTCAGGACCGCGAGGGGTGCGTTCGCTACTGATACAAGGGGCCTGATCTAATGAGAGCTCACAAAGGCCAGCTGGACTGGGACTTAACGAGCATGTGATCAAACCGGATTCTCTGAATGTGACTGACATGGGGACTGTCTGAGAAGCCATTGATAATGGCACTGGGACTTGTTTCCTCTGCATGTACTGGCTTTGGGGGATCCTAGTCTGTTTGGATGCTCACCTTCCTAGACCTGGAGGGAGGGGTGAGGAACTTGAATTTCCCACAGGGCAGGAAACCCTGACTGCTCTTAGGGCTGGAGAGGGAGGAGGAGAGGGAGTGGGGGGGAGTTGGAGGGTATTGGGAGGAGGGGCAGAAGTGGAAATTATTATAAATTAATAAAAAAATATAAAAAAAATTTAAAAAAATTAAAAAAAGAAGGAGATGGTGGAAGCTTGGCCCTGTTTCCAGAAGAGGATATCAAAATGAATTCCAGATGTAAAACAGACCTTTCTGAAATTGCTGTCACTTTAAGGATGAAGATGTGGGACAGAGAAACCCTGCCCTAGAAGGACCATCGACAGTGACCTCAGCTCTGCCTTCATATCTCAAGGACCAATGGTGCTTTGCCTCTCTTTTCTTCCACATGACACACAGGAGGACAAATGTTCACCCGGAGCACCACAAAAAGAGACACCCATGTTCAACTTGGGCCTGTCGGAAGAACGGGCACTGCAGAGTGATACAAGTACAAACAAGGTGTGCAATGGCCATGCCTGAGATTTGGGGCGAGGATGTGGATGGTGCTGGAGAGAGCAGAGAAGAAAAGTAGGGCATTGGTCTGTGAAGTAAAGAGCTGGTCCCTGGGAATCAGCAGGAAGCCAGGCTTTCAATTCTGCAAAGTCGGGTTTATTGATTTGCTGGTTTCTTTTCCTAGGACACTCCTGGACTCAGCTGTAGGGAAGACGGTGAGTCAGCGATGGGTCTGGTTTGTTCTCAAGTTAGCAATGTTTTATCATTTTCTGTATCCAGGATAGGAAACTTGACACTCTGGTGAAGGTTCCTGGTGCTGAGCCATCAGAATAGGCCAAGGACACAATGCCTGCTGCTCTGTTTTTACACACGAGAGGCCCTCCAGAATCCCCCTGTGAATGGAGAAGGGTCAGAGAGGACTGAGCTGTTGTTCAGCCTAGTCCCAGCCTTCCTCTCATGTCAAGGCACCTCTTCAAGGTGTATGAATTGTGTGTTGAGAGAAATGGAGGGCAGGCCTCTGGTCCCTGGGGTTCCAATTCTGATAGTGGACAGTTACAGCACTTCACCTCCCTCCTGAGACCAGCCTCTGCCCTTTCTCCACTGTGATCCACTCAATATGCAGGTGTGTGGGACCCTCAGCTCCAGGTCATTATTTAAGAACATGGGGAAAGGGGAGAGGGCCTGACGTAAGCATGAAGGACCAGAACATTGACAAATGTGGGTGCCTGCTCTGAGGAGACCCATGCTCATGACGACAACACATAGTCCTGGACCTGGGAGTCAGGAGGGCTCTACAAATCCCACTTTATGCCAGCTGCCTTCACCAAGGCTCCTTGTCAGCTCTGAGGCTCGAGTTAGTTACTGTTCCTGCTGTTCCCAGGGAATAAGATAATGACCAATTGGGGAAAGAGTCCCTTGATGTTTGATCCCTAGGTTCCAGATTGCTTTTCTCCTCCCATGGAGCCCAGAGGCAAGGACAATCCAACTTACGTTAAAGGTAGCTCGCTTGATCTTTGGGTCCCCCACACAGATTGCAGTGGCTTTGTTGTAATGACGTGAAAAGCGGGACTCACACTCCTGGTCCTTCTGGACGGTCAGCTCTACCACTTGCAATGTATCTGGAAGTTCGCCCTTCGGAGCCAACTGTCCCCAACCAGCCACATAGCAAACGTCCCCTGGCTTCACATAGACATTCCTCCTGGGCAGCCTGAGAGGCCTCACAGCTTTAGTCCTATTTGCTTTCCTCTCCAGCTATGGGGGAAGAAGCAGGAGAGAGCAGCTCAGCCAGGAAAATGGTAGCCTGGGACCCTTTGAAAGTCAGGATGGCAGGAAGAGAAGGAAGAGAATGAGAGTAGGAGGGGGGGCAATCCCTGCAAAGCAGATCTAAGGGAGTGGTGGGGGCAGTTCTCACCTTTAAGAGCATGATGTCACTGGAGTCGTCCTTGAGATTGTAGTATGGGTGTGGGATGGCTTTAGCCACAGGGATGATCTGCTGGGTCTCCTCTCGGATGCTGATGTTGTGGGCTCCTAGAGTGACTTTCATTGACCTGTAGAGAGCAGAGTGCAGATGGGAGATGTGGAGTGAGAGAGGACACAGTCCAGGAACTGTTAGGCTGGGTGGGCAGGGTGGGGCTCTAGCTGAGATGACCTGAGGAGACAGAATGGCCACAGTGTGTGACCGTCTGCTCTTTCCTTTACAAGAACACTAGACTCCTGGGAACTTGCTCTTGTTTCCAGGCAATACTCCAAAGTTTGCATGTTTGCATTGACTCTTTTTTTTTTAGAAAGTAATTTTATTAAATTATAAAAGTTTCCATTTCCGCCCCTCTTCCCAACACCCTCCCACTCCCCCCACTCCCTCTCCTCCTCCCTCTTCATCCCTAAGGGCAGTCAGGGTTTCCTGCCCTGTGGGAAGTTCAAGTTCCTCCCCACTCCCTCCAGGTCCAGGAAGGTGAGTATCCAAACAGACTGGATCCCCAAAATCCAGTATATGCAGAGGAAACAAGTCCCAGTGTCATTGTCAATGGCTTTTCAGAAAGACTCCGGGCCAGCCACATTCAGAGAATCCGGCCACATTCAGAGAATCTGGTTGGATCACGTCCTCGTTCAGTCACAGTCCAACTGGCCTTGGTAAGCTCTCATTAGATCCGTCCCCTTGTATCAGTGGGTGCCAGGCGGTAGGAAATAGTCAAGAGTCCCAGGTAACGTCGGGTGCATGGGGGAGGGGAGTGGGAGGGTTGTAGGAAGGGGAGATGGTTAGAGAGAAGGGAGTAGGGGAGGATGGGGAAAGCTCGGTGGACCGGGATTGGGGGGGAGGGAGGAAGGATGAATATGGGATCAGGGAAGAATATATTTCAACTAAGGGAGTCATTTTAGGGTTTACAGGAGACTTGGTTATATATGGGATCCCAGGTCCAAGGAGAGATCCCCAGATTGTTCTCTGGACAGAGGAGAGGGTGCCTGAACCGGCCTTGGCCCATAACCATACTGATGAATATTTTGCTTATCACCATAGATCCTTCATCTGGCGATAGAGGGCGATACAGATGGAGACCCACATTGGAGCACCGGACTGAGCCCCCCAAGGTCCAAATGAGGAGCAGAAGGACAAAGAAAATGAAAAAGGAAATCAGGACTGCGAGGGATGCATTGACTCTTAATGTGTACTTTCAATCTCAAACACTGCTGTAGTCTGACCAGTGTAGTTGCTCTCAACTCAACTGTGCTGCTGCCTCTGGACTCTCACCCTCTGACCTCAAAGTTTCCCTAATGACAGACTTCCATTGTCACAGCCCTGTCCTCTAGTGAGTTCTAAAAGGAGCAGCTACAAGCAGAAAGGAGAAACTTGTCTTGGTGTCTCAGAAAACATGGCCTAGCTCCTTCTCCTCACCTTCCCCTGCAGTGAGCAGCTGTCAGCACGAAGTTGTCTTTTACCAGGAAGCCTCCGCAGCTGTGACTTCTGCCATCAACATCCACAAATGCAATAAATGCCATGTAGGGGCGGGAGTGGGGCTTGACCTCATGGCCCCCGATAATCTCCTCTGAAAGAAAGGCAAGAATATGAGGTGTCTGGGAGCAACAGATGAGCTAGGAGGGAAGATTTAGGGAAGGATGATGGGGTGAGATCTACAGTTCCCCAAGACTGTTGTGAACAGAATTCTTTGCACATAGATTGATCTTTGCTGAGTCTGAAGCGTCAGTGCCCTGTTCTGAGAAGGGGTGGGTAAGACTCGTCATCTACCCCATGCTTTACAAATACATGGAGGGACAAACTTCTATCTTCATGAAGCTAGAGGCCAAGGGGATGCTGGGTGGCTCATGTTAATCTTTCTCCGGTAATGGGTCTCCAGACGCATCTGCTGTCTTGATTTCTGCTAATTTTGTCACCTTTTACCCCATGGTCTTTAGAGAGGGATTTTCTAAAATTCTCCTGTTCTGGTGTCCATCATATCCTAGGTTCTCAGTAAATGGGTTAGCTGCATGGAAGAATGATTTTTACTTAGCTGAAGGACTGATTGCTCAGAGCTCAAGGGAATCAGAGCCTATGGGATACTGTAGAATTCAGATGGTATAATGGCAGTAGCTGGGGACCTGCAGAAAGAAGTAGAGGGCCAAGCAAAACTAGATGGCAAAGATAATGGAGTATACAGAACAGGCATCTTGTCACTCTATGCCTCTAGACTTAGTAGCCTGATGGTGGAGATTAATAAATAATGCTGATTATTCATTATTCTTCTTCAACAGTTTCCTTACATCGTTGTTGACTGGTTATAGAAGCTGTCCTGGGTCTGAGCTCTGTTAGAGTTAATGGCATACATTTAGTAACTTTGCATTCTCTGCTACACCTCTATTTTGGGATGTTCCATTCTCTAGGGGACAGAGCAGGGAGAAGTTAGAGCCCACCATGGCCTCTGAAACACCGCTCTTCTTCAGACCTTGTTGAGGATCTAGCCAGTGACAGGCTTCCCGGTCTGGGTTACTCTGGGACCTAAGGTTCAGAAAGCTCCTAGTTCAGTGCAGGAAGTTCCTGACTAGAGCTGGTCAGAGACTACACAGAGGTATTATGGGATGGCACCTCCAGAACAGGGGTGTTCACTCACCTGCACCAGCTCCAAGCAGCAGAAGAAAGGTCAGGAGAATCAGGACTGCTGCCATCTTCCCAGGAAGGCTCTCGGGTTGGAGGAGGGCAGAGTGGACACGGCCCTTGAAGGATGAAGGAGGTGAGCGCTCAGTGACCTCACAGGCCTTTTAAACCTGGGCACCTCTGCTCTGATTGGCTTCATAGCTCAGGCAGTTTCCTGATTGGGGTAAAAATGACACTGTCACTACACTGACATCCTCTGAGCTAATCCTGGATAAAGACCAAGAAAAGAAGGTGTTAAGGTTGTGGTTGAGGAGGGTCTGAGACCCCAGGAAATCCACTGTGCCTGCACTGAGATAAAAGTGTAGCTTTTCTTATCTTTTACATTTTTTTCCATTCTGGTAAGATTTTTTTTTTTAGTTTCTTTGGTTTTTTCTTTCTTCCTTTTCTTTTTTTTTTAAAAAAACATGTTGGTTACACACAATTTACCACAAAACTGCTATAGCACTACATATACACAGACAAAGTTATACAGTACTTATTGAAAGCTGATACTGCACCATATTTGGCGAGGCAGAGTTTCAGTACATCTTCTCATTAACCTCTGGGAGTTCTGATCATACTGAGGAACCATCTATTGGAATACTCCGATGAATTAATCTTCACGCACTCTGACTCTCCTAAACTGCTAGGGTGTCACAGAGAAATCCCTAAAGCAAATGAAACATAGTGACCAATGATCATGTTTAATGTCTTGTTTAATTAAGTATACTAACAGATCACAAAAGCATGTATTGGTTACCTGTTTACTTTGTATTGGCATTCATCTCTCAAGAGGTCGGTAAGACTAGATCAGCACAGACTTCCCTGCTGAGGACTTCAGCAGATTTCCTACAGTGTTGTTTGGATCTTTAATAGATAAACAAGAACCTTGATTAGTCTTGAGTGGTTGTAGAGTGGACCTGATCCAGGAGTGAGACAGACAGGAATCCAGCTCTTGAAGAGGCTGATTACGACTGGAGTTATCTGGGGATCTGAGCTTAGTGTAGGTGATGGACACAGCCATGTGAGATCAGCTCTGGGATTAAGACAGGCTGGCCTTGCCCTAAGAACAGAGGTGTGTTTGTGTGCTGTGCTCAAGCGTGCATACATGTGCATGCATGCCTGCTTGTGTGTGTGTGTGTGTTTAAGCATGCACATCTAGAACAACACCAGAGCACCCTGTGTCCTGTTATCTCTACAACTTTATGTTTTCCTGAGATTTTTTGAACTTACTTTTTTTCATACTTGGTATCCATAGAGGCTTACTTGTCCCAGCAGTTAACTGTAGTCCACATATTAATTGATCTTAATTAATCATGCAGTCCGTGGCTTGAAACTCTGTGTTAATTTTGTGCCACAATGAAGGGAGAACTGTTTTGAGATACACATTACTATACTATATTATAGATATATATGATGTATATTTATTTATGTATATGCTATAACAAAAATTGGTAATTCCTCCCTGAGAAGAAACTATGTATAAATGATACATTATCTGCACGTACAGGTATGCAATCAAATCCTTACAAAATATAATACTCTTAATTATATGGTACCCATGATGAGGGAATCTTTTAAACGCATGAAACGGGCTCCAATTTAGTGATATCTAATAAGTAAGTGAACACAGCTAAGTAGTATTATTTAATTTAGTGTGATTTCATCCTAAAAATTAGGAGAACAGTGTTGGCAAACCCTTTAATGCCAGCACTCAGGAGGCAGAGGCAGACATATCTCTGTGAGTCAGGGCAACCTGGTCCACACAGTGAGTTCCAGGATGCACAGGGCCAGACATAGAAACGCTTTTTCAGGATAGAAAAAAATAACAAATAAATAGCAAACAAACGAAAATAGTGAATGAGGACAACACAACTCTGTGGCCCCTTTGACATTGCTTTGGAAAAACAAATGGACTTGTTAAACACAACTGTCTTGATGGACATAGCTCCAATCTCAGTGAATTCCTGAGATGGGGTGAGATATTTTGGTTCTAATTTTACTGTTACCATTCAGACTGTTGAAAAATTAAAATAAATGTGCTATCAGCCATTATCCCTCTAACTCATTTCAGATTGCTCCATCCCCTTCAGACTCAAGGCCTCTTATTCTTTAATTACCATTCTCTCTCTCTCTTTCTCTCTCTCAACATTCACAGTGATGAAAATAGAAATCCAGCTTACAAAGTCAGTTTATTTTTGCTTGAATTCATATTTCTTTTAGGTCTGACCACTTAGGATTGGATAATCATTGGGGGTCTCATCTTTGCGGAAGACTATTTCTCCCTCTCTCAGCACTTTATAGTTTGTTGCTCTTCATCTTGGGATGGCCCCTGCTATTTCCCCAACCGCTTTGGAAGGTCTACTGGTGTTGTCATTGTTCAGATCTTATTTAAGCAGTCATATTGCTGAATTTCACAGGTGTAGTTCCCTCATCATGTCTAGAGTATATCTGCATCAAGGATTTTAACTATGGATTATGTGTATGTGTCTGTGTTCCGGTTGGGGCATGTGCATGTGAGTACAAACGCCCTTGTAGGCCAGAGGAACTGAGGTTACAAGTGTTATGAGACATTCAACATGGGTGCTCAGAACTGAACTTGGGGCCTCTGCAAGAGCAGTCTCTACCATTAAGACGTCAGAGCCATCTCTCCAGACCTGTTCCTCACAAGTGTGGGTGCTATGAAAATCTGATGGTGTGAATCCAGTGTGTCTGTGAAGGGTGAGCTCTTGTTTCAGAGAAGGTCCTATAAGTATGTATATCCCATGTATGTAGAGAAGGTTCTACAAAAGGCCCATAAATGTCGAGAATGAACATGATTGAAAATATTTTTAGGTTGAAGGGAGGAATGCAGATCTAGGCATTTCCAACTGAAACTCAGCAGGGAACTTTGGCAGATAATATATATGCTGATGAAAATGACCTTGTAATTATACCAAATAGTGATATTATTTCTGGAAATCTTGATATCTCCTTTCATATTTTCTTTCAAATGTAATAGCAAGGTTATGTCACTGTTTACAAACCGGTATTGAGCTGCATTGAAATGCAGTTATTTGCCTTAAATTGAGCTTACTGTAATTCCCCCTTCTTCTGGAGCACTTAGGTATAAAACGTGGTATTGAGAGGTTGGTTTTCCGTTAAAGATGAAATAAACTGTCAAATCTGTAATTTGTAAAGGTCAATTTGTAATTGAGTTTTCATTTCTAAATTCTGGCATAAATACTATTTAAAGCATTGTAAGTAACCTAATAAGTTTTGGTAATGTCCAGAGAATGGCTATCTTACTTCTAAAATGTAAATGATTTCATCATAGTTACCATGAACACTTTCCAGGCCTACCTGGCATTACAGATGATTTAATCCTTTTTCCCTTATGAGACTCAGTACTGGGGAGATTACCCATTTTTAATGATTTTGCATTAAATTAGATCTTAGCTTGTCTTCTTTGACAATATTATATATGTATCCAATGTTTTTTTTGTCATTTTTGCTCAAATTCATCCCCTCTCATCCCTCACAATTCCCAATGAGACAATCTTCTTTTCTCATAAGTTTTCTTGATGACTTCTGCTAGGACACGTCACTAATCATGAGTATCGTGTGATAATTACACTGTCTTCTCTTGATTTTACAAGTTCCTCTTATTTTCTTTTGATTTACATTTTTATTCATTTGATTTGTTCATTCCTTCACTTAGTTTCGAGACAGGGTTTCTCTGTGTATCGCTGGCTCTTATGGAACTTCCTCTGTAGACCAGGCTGTGCTTTACCTCAGAGACCAAGCTGCCTCTGATTCCTCGTACTGGGATTAAAGGCTTTCTCCACCACTGCCAGGCTGGGTCTCTATTTAAACTACCATCGCTGGGCATCAGCAGCAGCTGTACTAGTTAGGCTGATTATGGACAAAGAAAACCACTTTGATATATTTTCCACTGCCCCATACCAAAAAAAAAAGTTATTTAGTGTCTTTCAGTGGTGTTATCTCTTCAATGACGTTAGCTCCATCATCACTACCTGGAACCAAATATCAGGTTGTGCTGTTCTTAGCATCAGCACTGCCATCCATGCCCAAAGAATAAGATTTAACATGAGTGCTTCTGCTCTCCAAAGTTCTTTGAATAGATTATTTCTCTCAATTTCTTCTGTTCTCTTGGTTTTAAAACCAATGAGTTTATTAATAAATATTCCTCACTCCTTAGGGCATATCATAATTGGCACACTATTTGTACACCTCTCAGTGGACTCACTATCAAGAAATGCTTTTTTGGGTTTGTTTTGTTTTATTATTTTAAGTATAACCACATAACCACTTGTCTACCTTTTAACCACAGAGCCTATCTAACCAGCTGTGCTGGGTACTTTCCGTCAAATCGACATAAACTAGAAACACCTGGGAAGAGAAACCCCCAGTTCAAGATTGTGTCCATTAGATAGACTATGGGCATGTTTGTAGAGGTACTTTCTTGGTTGCTAATGGATGAATTTGGGCCTATCCCGCTTTGGATAGGGCTATTCATGGGCAGGAAGTTTTGGGTTGGATAAGAAAGCAGATGAACATGAGCCTGGAAGCACTCCAGCAGGCAGCCTTCCCCCGAGGTTCCTGCCTCTGCTCCTGCTTGAGCTCCTGCCTGCCCTGACTTCCATCAGTGATGTAGTGCAGGTGGGACATGTGAGAAAAATCAACCCTTTCCTGGCCAAGCACTTTGGGAAAATGTTTTATCACAGTAACAGAACATAACTAGAACAGGTGTGACTATCTTTTTACTGTGTGGTGCTTGTGTGTAAACATGTATGTCAATGTATGTGTCCCATGCCTGTCTGAGAGCAGAGGAAGATGTCAAGGTCCTCTACTGTTTTCTGTCTTAGTCTTTGAGATGGGGTCTCTCCCTGAACCTGAACAGACTGTTTCGTTGAGGCTGCTAGCAGCAAGCATCAACAGTCTTCCTGTCTCTGCACTGAGGATGCAGGCACATCAGCCACACTCAACATCTTTTATGTGGGTGCTGGGATCTGAACTCAAATTCTCCTGCTTGTTCAGCTAGTGCTCTTACCCACTGAGCCACACCCTCAGCACCCTGGATTGAAACATAAGTGCTTTTGTTATTGAGAAGACGTCCTTCTCAGTTCCACTGCTCTGTCCTTGTGTCACCATCCTTGACAGCTGCTATGTGAGGTCGCACGGTTTGCATGTAATGCCTTTTCTGTTTCCACCTTTGTGAGCACTCAAAAATTCTCAAATGTTGAATAGAACCTTGTATTTATCTGACAATAAAAAGTAGCTGTCTGCCACCTTTCAGTTGAGTGATCCTCTCTCTTTTTTGAGTTGTATTATTTTCTATTATGGTATTGAAGCCATGCTGCAATTAAAAATAATAATAGATAAGGAACTATATTTATTTTTATTATGAAAATTGAAAAGAAAATAGCAAGATTTGAGTATTTCTACATCTCAGCTGCATATGGAGCATGGAGTGAGAGCTGATTGTAAAACGGTGGCTGGGTCGTGGTGTGTGAGGCAAGATTGTGGTGTGTGTCTCTTAATGAACAAAAAGGAATGCTTACTTGTTTTCCAAATACCATTAAAATCCCATTGTGCTATGGAGATTAAAATTTTATTGATAACGTCTGTTTAGTTTGCTAAGTTACCAGGAGCACATGAGAATAGGGTGGTGCCAGTTTGACTGTCTTCACTTGGAAGAGAAAACACAGACAGCATCACACTGAAGTCAGGCATGTTTCACACTTCCAAGAGCACACGTATATCCATATTGCACAGCATTGGAACATGTTGTCATCAACAAACTTCATGCTCAAGAGCTATAAAATACAGTTACACACACACACACACACACACACACACACACACACACGCACGCACGCACACACACACGGAATAATAACAGAGAGAGAAAAGATTGGTAATGGTGTGAGTCAGTTCCTGCCCCAGCAATGGACTTGCTCCA
Source organism: Myodes glareolus (assembly GCF_982192425.1). Classification (NCBI taxonomy): domain Eukaryota; kingdom Metazoa; phylum Chordata; class Mammalia; order Rodentia; family Cricetidae; genus Myodes; species Myodes glareolus. Next base: position 20,618,457 of record NC_142037.1, on the reverse strand, counting down.
TCAAGGCCATATTTCCTAACATCCTCAAACAACATCATCAATCAGGAACAAGGTGATCAAATACATGAGCCTAGAGGGGACATAGTCACTAAAAACCACCACAGAAAGGTGGCATGGGACACAAATACAGAATAGAAACTCTATATTCCCTAAGTCCACAGAGAATGGTGCTGGCAGATGTCTGACATAGTACAGAATAATGAAGGAATACCAGTGGGGTTCCCCAGCACGAACCAGAAGATCTTGTGTTCTTGTGTCTGGTCTGTGACCCTCAGGGCTTGGTGTACAGTAATGGTCTGGGGAAGCAGAGAAGTTCTGTCTTGCTGAATTGAATTACTTCCCTCCCCAGATACAGAACATCAGTGCAGATGTTAGGGGAGCCTAGTAAACTCTATGCAAACAGTGAGGGCTGGGAGATACTTCCATGGATTAGAAGAATCTCAAGCAGTCTGTGTTTAAGACATATACTGCCTCTGATTCTACTCCAATATGTGCTCAAGGGTGCAAAGCAAGGGGGCTTTGAACACCTTTAAGATAAAGCTGTGGGAGGAGCCCAGGGGTTCCTCTCGAAGGGGAGTCTGAGCATGGGCTCATCTTTTGTACAAGAAGCCACCATGTTACTGGTTGGAGATTAGATGTCATTGAGGTCACTTGCTCAAGGAATCCTAGGCTCAGATCAGGCTCTCTTCTTCAGTGCCCAAGGTGCTTTCCCTCTCCTTTCTTCCATATGACACAGAGGAGGAAAAGAGTTTGCCCTGAGACCCAAGACAAGAGATACACAAGCTCAGCTTTGAACCAGTCAGAAGGGCAGGCATTGCACAGAGGGACAAGTGAAAAGGAGCTGCTCAGTGGCCTTGCCTGAGCTTTGGCCAAGGTGTGTGTCTGGAGTTAGGGTGAGCAAAGAGCTAAAGTGTGATATAGGCTGGCTAGGCACAGAGATGATCCTTGTGAAATGAAACCAGTCTTTTGATTCTGCAAAGAGACCTTTATTGAGATGCTGGTTTCTGTCCTAGGACAATCCTGGACTCTGCCATAAGGAAGATGGTGAGTCAGGGAGGGGTCTGGTTTGCTCTGTAGTTAGCTGCGTTTCATCATTTTCTTTATCCAGGATAGGAAACTTGACACTCTGGTGAAGACACATGGAGCTGAACCATTTTTAGACCCAAAGGACACAATGCCTGCAGCTGCTTTTTTACACACGAGAGGCCCTCCAGAATCCCCCTGTGAAAGGAGAAGGGTCACAGGGTGTAAGTGGAGACCATTCATTTCCTGGCCGCCCAGACCCACATGATTAACACAGAAACTATATTAATTACAATACTCTTTGCCAATAGCTTAGGCGTATTTCTAGCTACACTTATATCTTAAAATAACCCATTTCTATTGATGTTTGTATGACCATGAGGTTGTGGTCTACTGGTGGCTGCCATCTTTCTCCTGTGGCAGCTACATGGTATCTCCCTGACTCTGCCTACTTTCTCTCTATATCTCTGCTCAGATTTGGCTTTACTCTCCTAAGCCAAGAGTCAAAACTGCTTTTGATGCATGATTATTAAAAACACAGACTCAGAAATTTGGGTTCAACCTTAAGATCCAAAAAGGAAAGCAGCCATCCACAGGCTCTTACCTCAACCTTTGTCTGAAATGGAGATCCTACCTCCTGGAATCTCAGAAGGAGACTGCAACTGAGAGTTGTCTCCTCCCATTTAATATTCCTCTCTAGGACTGGGATTAAAGGCGTTCAACACTGGGATTAAAGGTGCGTGTTATTGTGGCTACTGGGATTAAAGGTGTGTGTTACCCTGTCTGTAAGGCTGACCAGTGGAAATGTTTCACACTCATATCTTCAGGCAATCTTTATTTATTAAAATAAAATTAAAATGGCACTACAAGAGGGGACTCAGCAGTTCACCCTAGTCCCAGCCTCCCTCTCACGTCAAGGCTTCTCTTCAAAGTGCACGAATTGTGTGCTCTGCTTGTGGGAGATCGGAGGACAGGCCTGGTATTCCTGGGTTTCTCACTCTGATTATGGACAGGGTTACTGCTTAATCTCCCTTCTGAGCCCTGCCTCTGCCCTTTCTCCACTGTGATCCACTTGCTATGAAGGTGTGTGGGACCCTCAGGTCAAGGCCATTGTTTAAGAGACATCAGGACAGGTGAGTGAGCCTGATATGAGCATGGAGGACCAGACCATTAATAAATGTGGGTGCCTGCTCTGAGAAGACCCCTGCTTGAGGTAATAACACAGGCAGAGCAAAGTTTTCTAAAGCCTGGGCCTGGGAGTCAGTAGGGCTGTGCAGTTTCTGCTTTGTACCATCTGCCTTCACAGCTAGTTACTGTGACTGCTGTTCCCAGGGAGTAGGATCATAATCAGTGGGCAAAGGAGTATGTTGATGTTTGGTCTATAGGTCCCAGATTGCTTTTCCCCTCCCATGTAACCCAGAGAGGAGGACAATCCAACTTACAGCAGAAGCAGTACGATTGATCTTTGGGTCCCCCACACAGATCTGAATGGTTTTGTTGTAACGACGTGGGAAGCGGGACTCACACTCCTGGTCCTTCTGGACAGTCAGCTCTACCTCTTGCAATGTATCTGGGAGTTCACCCTTCGGAGCCAACTGTCCCCAACCAGCCACATAGCACATGTCCCCTGGCTTCACAAGGACCTTGCGCCTGGGCAGGTTGAGGGGTCTCACAGCATTAGTTCTCTTGGCCTTCCTCTCCAGCTGTGAGAGGAAGAGAGAGCAGCTCAGCCAGGAGCCTGCTGGCCTGGGACCCTTTGAGAATCCCAATGGCAGGGAGGGAAGGAACAGAATGAGAGGAGGAGGGGAGGGGCAATCCCTGCAGCAAGCAGAGCTCAGAGAGCTGTGGGGGCAGTTCCCACCTTTAACAGCATGATGTCATTGGAGCGATCCTTACGATTGAAGTCTGGATGTGGGATGGGTACTGCCACAGGAATGATCTGCTGGGTCTTCTCTATGAACGTTATGTTGTGGGCTCCTAGAGTGACTTTCATTGAGCTGTGTAGAGAGCAGAGTGCAGATGGGAGATGTGGAGTGAGAGAGGACACAGTCCAGGGAGCTGTTAGAGGCTTGGTGGGCAGGGTGGGGCTCTAGCTGAGGGGACTTGAAGAGACAGAAGTGTGAAGGTCAGGGTGTGACCTGCTGCTCTTTGCTTCTCAAGGACACTAGACTTCTGAGGGTTCACTTTTGCTTCTAGGCAATACGCAAAGTTTGCATTGACTCTGAAAGTACACTTTCACCCTCAGCTACTGCTTTGGTCTGACCAGTGTAGTTGCTTTCAACCCAATATGCTTCTAGACCTCTCACCCTTTGACCTCAAAGTTTCCCTGTTGTCATCCTTCCATTGTCACAGCCCTGCCCTCTAGTGAGCTCTTACAGGAGCAGCCACAAGTAGAGGATGAAAACTTCTGTTGGGGTCTCAGAAAGCATGGGTCAGCTGCTTCTCCTCACCTTCCCCTGCAGTGAGCAGCTGTCAGCACGAAATTGTCTCGCACCAGGAAGCCTCCGCAGCCACCACTTCTGCCACCATCTTTCACAAATGTAATAAATGCCATGTAGGGGCGGTAGTGGGGCTTGACCTCATGGCCCCCGATGATCTCCTCTGAAAGAAAAGGCTAGAATATGAGGTGTCTTGGAACAGCAGATGAGGTAGGAGGGAAGATCTAGGGAGGGGTGATGGGGTGAGATCTACAGTTCCCCAAGATTGTTGTGGACAGAATTCCTTGCACATAGAATGATCTTTGCTGAGTCTGAAGCCTCAGTGCCCTGTTCTGAGAAGAGGTGGGTAGGACTTGTCCTCCAGCCCATGCTTTACAAATACATGGAGGAACAAACTTCTTTCTTCATGATGCTAGAGACCAAGGGGATACTGGGAGGTTCAATGTTAGTCTTTCTCTGTTAGTGAGTCTCTGGACACCTCTCATGTCTTGATTTCTGCCAGTTCGTCATCTCTTACCCTAAGCTCTTTAGGGAGGGATTTTCTAAAGTTCTCCTATTCTGGTGCCCATAATATCCTAGGTTCTCCATAAAAGCTTCGGCTGCGTGGAAGAATGACTTCTACTTAGCTAGAGGACTGGTGGTTCAGAGCTCATGGAATTCGGGGCTTATGGGACATTGGGAGAGTGTGCTGGCATAAAGGGAATAACTGATGACCTGAAGAAAGAAGTGGAGAAGTCAACCAAAACTGGACTTCAAAGCTAGTGGAGTATGAAATGCGGGTAACTTGTCACCCTGGGCCTCTTTCTTCAACAACCTGAGGGTAGAGGTTACTAAATAAAGGTAATATTCTTGAGCTGGTGGCATGCTCCATGGCAGGGTGGTCATTAAAGCTGTCCTCGGTTGGGGCTCAGGTAAGTTTAATGATTTACCTTTTAGTTTTATTTCGTTCTCTGCTACTTCTCCTTTTAGGGATGATCCACTCCCCAGGTGACACAAAGAGCAGGGAGAAGCTAGTGCCCACCGTGTCCTCTGAGGACACCGCCCTTCTTCAGACCTTGCTGAGGATCTAGCCAGTGACAGGCTAACAGGTCTGGGTTGGTCTGGGACCTGAGGTTCAGAAAGCTCCTGGTTCAGTGCAGGAAGTTCCTGACTAGAGCTGGGCAGAGACTCCACAGGGGTATTATGGGATGGCACCTCCAGAACAGGGGTGTCCACTCACCTGCACCAGCTCCAAGCGGCAGAAGAAAGGTCAGGAGAATCAGGACTGCTGCCATCTTCCCAGGAAGGCTCTCGGGTTGGAGGAGGGCAGAGTGGACACAGCCCTTGAAGGATGAAGGAGGTGAGCGCTCAGTGACCTCACATGTCTTTTAAACCTGTGTACCTCTGCTCTGATTGGCTACAGTACTTAAGGACATTTTCTGTTTTGGGTAAAAATGTCACTGTCACCACATTGACATGAGCTAAACTGGAATAAAGACCAAGAGAGCGGATGGTGTGGAGACTGTGGTTGAGGGGCCCTGAGACCCCAGGAAGTCTGAGGTGACTGCACTGAGCAAAACCATGTCCTTTTTACCTCTTACATCTTTTGTATTCTGGTAAGTTCTTTTTTGTTTTTTTTTCTTTCCATTTTAAATAATACAGACCACCAATTTGCTACTCAACAGTTATAGCACTACAAATACACAGACAAAGTTATACAGTATTTAGTGAGAGTTAGGAAGAGTCATATTTGGCTGGGTGGAGTTTCAGTACATGTTCTCATTAACCTCTTTGACTTCTGATCATACTGTGGAACCATCTGTTGGAATCATTTGATGATTTAATCTTAACTCACTCTGACTCTCTTAAACTGCTAGGGTGTCACATGGAAATCTCAATCTTTTCCCTAAGGCCAACAATCATGACTTACCGTCATATATACTTAAGCACAATAACGAATCACAAATGACATGTATCGGTTACTTGTTTATTATGTATTGGCATTTATCTCTAAACCAGAGATTCAGGATTGTATTTAAAGTTTAATAAGGTAAGGTCATAACTGGTTTCCCTGATGAGGAAGTACTGTTGTGGTACTGTCTACAACATTGCCTAGAATTTACTGTAGATAAACAAGGACCATGTTAAGATCCTGAATGTTTATTTAGTGGACTAGATTAGGAAGTAGAACAGACAGGGTTCCAGCCTTTAAAAGGCTGATATTGACAGGAGTGAGCTGAGGATCTGAGTTTAGAGCACAATGCTGTTAGACCTGTATAAGACCAACTCTTGGAGGTGATACAGGATAGGCTTGGCTTGAGAACAAGGTTGTGTGTGTGTGTGTGTGTGTGTGTGTGTGTGTGTGTCTGTCTGTCTGTCTGTCTGTCTCTCTCTCTCTGTGTGTGTGTGTGTGTGTGTGTGTGTGTGTGTGTGTAAGCATGTACATGCAGATAACCACAGAGCAACAAGGTCCTGCTGAACACCTACAGCTTAAGGTTTTTCATATATTTTTAAATTTTCTCCTTTCATATTTTGTATCCATAGAAGCTTTCATATCATTGCTGTGTATTGCAGTCCTGATATTAATTGCATAAAAATTAATCATCCAGTGTATATATTGTAACCATTTGGCATTTATGGGCCACAGTGAAGGGATAACTGTTTGGGGCTGCACATTACTATATAAGCCATAATGAAGATTGATAATTCCTCTTTGAAAAGAAACCATATATAAATGATACAATATCTGTACATACAGTTAAGCAACAAAATCCTTACAATAAAATGATCTTAATTACATGGTGCCTGTTTGAAGGGAATCTTTAAAAGCCATGGATCAAGTTCCAATTTAGTGATATCTAATAAAGAAATTGAACATCTCTAAATAGTAGAATTTTTTTTAGTGTGCTTTCATCCTAAAAGTAAGGGAACAGTTGAGATACACCACTTTAATCCCCGTACTCTGGAGGCAGACATATCTCTGTGAGTTCAAGGCCAGCCCAGTCTATAGAGTTCCAGGACACTCAAAGCTACACAGAGAAAGCCTGTCTCAGAAAAAAAGAAAGAGAAAAAGAAAAAGCAAACAAAAACAGTGAATGAGGACAACACGACCTTTGTGGGATGGACATAGTTTTTGAGAAACAAATGAACTTGTTGGACACAACTGGCTTGATGGACAGAGCTGTGGTCTCAGTGAATTTCTAAGATGGAGTGAGATAATTCGGTTTTAATTTTACTGTTATTATACTTAGCACTTTGAATTAATAGAAAAAATTTTATATAATCATGTCACCTAGCATTATCCCTCTAATCCTCCCAGGATTCTCCAACCAGTTTTCATGCTGGTGAAGACTCCTGGTGCAGAACCATCTTTATTCCCTTAGGAGACGAAGCCTGCAAGGACTTTGTTACACAGGAGAGGCCTTCCAGAATCCCCCTGTGAATAAAGAGAAACCACAGGGGATTAAGCTGAAATTACCCTCTCCCTCTTCCTACCTCCCTCTCTGATGAGTATGACTTGTGCACTCATTTGTGGGAGAACGGAGGGCAGGCCAGTGGCCCCTGAGCTTCCCACTCTGATTGTGGACAGGGTTACTGCTTCACCTCCCTCCTGAGCCTCTGCCCTTTCTGCAGGTCTGTGATCTACTCTCTATGAAGATGTGTGGGACTCTCAGCTCCAGGCAATTGCTAAGAACATGGGGATGGGTGAGTGAGCCTGATGTGAGCATGGAGGACCAGACCATTGACAAAAGTGGGTACCTTCTCTGGGGAGATTCTGGCTTGTGGTAATGACAGACACACACACACACACACACACACACACACACACACACACACACACGGAGAACAGTTTTCTAAAGCCTGGTCCTAGGTGTCAGGAGAACTGTGCAAATCCTGCCAGCAACAGCTGCCTTCACCGAGGCTCCTTGTCAGCTCTGAGGTCCTAGTTAGTTACTAGTTACTGCCATTCCCAGGGAGAAAGATCAAAGAGTCCCTTGAAGATTGCTCTCTAGGTCCCAGATTACTTTCCCCCTCCCATGGAGCCCAAAGAGGATGAAAATTGAACTTACCCTAAAGAAAGCATGCTTGATGTTTGGGTCCCCAACATATATCTCAATAGCTTTGTTGTAACAATCTGGATAGTGGGAATCACACTCCTAACACTTCTGTTCTGTTAGCTCCACTTCTTGTAGGAAATACACCCTCTGGGACTATCTTTTCCCAACCTGCCACAGAGCACACATTCCTGGTTTCACATGGACATTACGCCTGGGCAGGGTGAGGGGCCTCACAGCTTTAGTCCTCTTGGCCTTCCTCTCCAGATGTGGGGGAAAAAGCAGGAAAGAGAAGCTAGGCCAGGAGTTTGCTGACCTGGGACACTTTGAAAGAAAGGATGGCAGGGAGGGAAGAAACAGGATGAGACCAGGACGGGAGGGGAAATCCCTGCAACAAACAAAGCACAGGCAGTTGTGGGGGCAGTTCTCACCTTTAAGAGCATGATGTCACTGGAGCCATCCTTAAGATTGTAGGCTGGATGTGGGATGGCTTTTTCCACTGGGATGTTCTGCTGGGTCTCTTCTTGGATCTTGATGTTGTGGGCTGACTGTGTACTAGGAAGTTTTTCTTGGTCTGCCCTCTCTTAGGTCCCCTCAGCACTGGAGCAGGTTCTCAGATCCCTCTTCCCTGAAGCAGGCTGTGTTGGGGGATCCAAGAACCAGGCAGATGAAAAGGCAGGCTTGGGGACAGGGTGGAATAGGGTAAAGAAAGCCAGCAGCAGGGAACACACCCCACTGGATGTCCAGAAAAGCTTAGGGAGTTGGAGGAGGCCTGGATTTAGTCCCTTGGGACTGTCTCAGAGAGTGGCACTTCAGGCTGATTGCTTGTGTGGGTACTTACTCACCTCTCCGGTTGCCCTCAGCACAGAAGCAGGGTCTCTTGCAGGATTCCAAGGACTTCAGGCGGAGTGGGATGGTAGAAACAGTGGCAGGAACACTCCCCGCTGGCTCTCTGAACCCCTCACCCTTGCTGCTATCCATTTCTGGGAAAGGAGTAGATGGCACTTGACTTCCAGCCCCTGCTTTACAAATACATGAAGAGACAAAGGCTCTATCTTCATGATGTTAGTGATCAAGCCAATACTCGTTGGCTTACCTTGAGCTCTTCTTTGTGCGTGAGTCTCCTCAATCCCTGATATATTGTTTTTTGTTATTTTCTTACCAGTTACCCCGAAGTCCAACGGAGGGGGTTTTCTGAAATTCTCTTATTATGATGCCTGCCATATCTTGTATTCTCAGTAAATGATTTACCTGCATGAATGAATGGCTACAACCCAACTTTACGGCTACTGGTTCATATCATGTGGAATTCGGAGCCTGGGACATTGTAGGAGTGTCCTGGCATAATGAGAATAGCTTTTGACCTGAAGAAGGAAGTGGAGAGGCCAATCAAAAGGAGACTGAAAATCTAGTGGAGTGTGCAGGTCTGGCATCTTGTCACCCTGGGCCTCTTTCTTCAGCAACCTGAGGGTGGAGGTTACCATATGTTGCTAATATTCTTGAGTTGGTAGCATACTCCATCACAGAGTGGTCATTAAAGCTGCCCTTGGTCTGGGCTCAAGTACAGTTAATGACAGATTTTTAGTATTATTGCATTCTCTGCTACTTCTCTCTTGTGGGATGATCCTCTCTCTGGGTGATGAACAGGGAGAAGCTAATGCCCACCATGTCTTCTAGGACACATCCATTTTTCAGACCTTGTTGAGACCTTGTTGAGGCCATGTGTGGCTAATATTTCAGTGATTTATGTGGTTGTGACCTGCCGCAGTGTTTACCCAAATTAACATTCCTGCAGTCCCATAAACTCTTAATTCTGGGAAGGATATTATAAGGTACTATGCACAAAGATCATCAGGCATTTAGGCTGTACAAGAACACAAAACAACTAGTAAACCTTTAGAGGTACCAACAGCCCTACCTTTAAAATGGTTAACTGAGAAACCAATATGAGTTAAACAATGGCCATTAACAGAAGACAAACTGCAGACTTTAGAACAGCTGGTATAGGAGCAGCTAGATGCTCACTATATTGAAGAATCAACTAGCCCTTGGAATTCTTCTGTATTTGAACAGATTAAAATATATAATATATATGCATATATATTAAAGGTATCTTGACTTAAAATTTTCAGTCTAAGTATACGTTGCTTTAGAAGAGATTCTGCTTTTGTTTCCATGGAGGATATAATGTTATGAATTCCTTACTGGCTAATATGGTTTGATTAAACAAGACTCCCAGAAGCAATGACTTACATGGCTCAACATACATGACAGTTTCAGGACTGCTTCCTGAGAAGGAACTACCACACTGGATACTTAATGAAAGACCTGGTTAACATTGTCCCCAGCCAGCAGGAATTATTCTAGAGAATAACACCCAAATTCCCTAAATGACTGTTTATAAATGTTTGTTTATATTCAAAGGGGGATATTCTATAGAAATGAATATTTTGCATTGGTATGGATTTTGGTTTATTGATATAAATTTAAGGTCAATTATGTTATATGCTTATTTTTGTTCTTGATTAAGGTATTGTGTTTGTGAAGCTCATTTAAAAAATGTAATGTATAATTAAGAAATACAGGTTAATGGATAGTCATTTATAATATTCAGCCTTGTAGTCATGTTAGTTAGGTTTTCTAAATGTACCAGATATATTTCAGATGGATGGGTATTCTTCAAACCTTTCAAAGACTAACAGAATATGGCATTAAAATGTTTTAAGAACTTAGGATTTTTCATGACAATAAGACACTTCTGTTCCTGGTAGCACCAATCTACTTTAAGAGAATGATGGACATCAAAGAGACTCCTTATCAAGTTTGTTAGTCATCTGGGCAAGAAACTGCTCTTGCCTGGATTGCTTGATGGCAGTGTGTATGAACTGGACATGCAGCACGTGCAGAAAATTGGTTACTGAACTAGCCTAAAGGTGAGACAATCCTTCAGGGTTCCTGCTTCATGAAAGAGTCTACCAGACATTCTGCAGGATATAGAAGGAAGTGACTGACAAGCTGCCAATAGAGGGAAAACACTCTATCAAATTTCCTGCTTCATGGAAAAGTCTGCCAGATACTATGGGTCTGTAGTCTGAAAATGGATGCCCCAATGTTACAGAAGAACATTAGGTGACTGTCCAGGCAGTGAGATTTCTCTGTCATTTCTAGAGTTTTGGAAGTTGATTACAATTTACTTCCTGTTAACTTAGGTAATATTATATCCTTCTGGTGTCTTTGATAGAGTTGAAGAATAGGTAGTTATAATTATAGTTTTACTTAGTTATTATAAAAGATAAATTAGATACAAACATTGTAACTGTAATTCTTGCTTGATACCTATTTTGCTATAAATGATTTTACTATGTTAAAGTTAAATCCTTCCTTTTCATCTAGACAGAAAGGGGAGGTGTTATGGAATTATCTGCTGTAAGCTATGAATACATTTTATGACTATTGGTTAATGAATAATAAAACTGTTTGGACCTATGACAGGGCAGAATAGAGCAAGGTGAGAATTCCAAGCAGAGATAGAGGGAAAAAGATGCAGAGTCAGAGAGACACCATGTAGCTGCCAAAGGAGACAGAACCCTGAAACTTACTGGTAAACAATCAGCCTTGTGATAAAATATAAAATAATAGGAATTGGTAATTTAAGATGTAAAAGTTAGTTAAGGAGAAGGCTAAGCTATTGACCAAGCAGTATTTTAAATAATAATGTTTCTGTGTAATTGTTTCAGGTATTGGTGGCTAGAAAGCAAACAAGCATCCTCCAACTACAGAGAATTATCCTAAGAGAGACTTACATAGATCTAATCTACATGGGAAGTAGAAAAAGACAAGATCTCCTGAGAAAATTGGGAGCAGAGGACCTTGTGGGAGGTTTGAAGGTAGTAGGGAATAGGCAGGGAGGGGAACAGAGAAAACTGTAGAGCTAAATAAAAATCAACAAAAAATATATCATTATTAAATAGGTAGGACAATGGATGAAGCTAAAAACAAATCCTGAGTGAGGTAACTCACAACCAGAAAGACAAATATTGTATGTATTCATTTATAACTGGCTATTAGCTGTCAACTAAAAGATAATCAAGCTACAATAGAGAAGAAAAGTAACAAGGGGTCTCCAGAGGCCACTTAAATCTCCTGGGAAGAGAAGTTAATGCTGTGAAATATGTAACTGTGTAAAGCCATGTTGCATTTGTTTATGCTATTGAATATTACTTTAACTGTGTAAATGTGTATTACACTTATGGCTGCATTTGTTTAACAATGTAAGGATTGTTACATATGTTTATGCTGCATTTTTTTTAATAATGAAAAGATGTGTTGCTGTTGCACCTTCCCTGCCTAAGGCTCCTAATTCATCTAATAAAGCTAAATGGCCAGTAGCTAGGCTGGAGAAGGAAAGGCAGGCTTGGCAGGCAGAGAGAAATCTCAAGAGGAAGGAACAGAAGAGGAGAAGAGGAGAGGAGAGGAGAGGAAGGAGAGGAGAGGAGAGGAGAGGAGAGGAGAGGAGAGGAGAGGAGAGGAGAGGAGAGGAGAGGAGAAGAGAAGAGAAGAGAAGAGAAGAGAAGAGAAGAGAAGAGAAGAGAAGAGAAGAGAAGAGAAGAAGGAGAAAGAAAGGGATATGTCTGGCGCTAGATGCCATGCAACTGCCAGACAGACAGATAAAGAGACAAGAGGAAAAGTGGGTCATACAGAAAGAAAAGGTAAAAGGCCCTGAGGAAAAGTTAAAGAAAAACAGGTTAATTTAAGTAAAAAGAGCTATTCAGAAACAAGCCTAAGCTTGGCTAAGCATTCATAATTAATAAATCTTCATGTCCCAATTGAGAGCTGGTGGATGAACCAAAAGAAAAAGCCTGTTACAAGATAGACTATATTTTAATGGTGGATAGATTTGAGTGAGGATGGAAATGGAAGAATCAATCAGGTGGGGGGAGAGAAGACTGGGAGAGATGACTGGAATTTAGGGGTGATGTAGAAACTAGTGTCCTATGAAAGGCCCATAAATGATGAGAAAGGATATAATCCAAAAGATTTTTAGGTTGAATGAAAAATTGCAGTTCTAGGCATTTCCAATTGAAAATCAGCAGATAATAGTGGCAGAAAATATATATGCTGATAAAAAAATGGACTTGTGATTATACCAAAATAGTGAAATTATTTCTAGAACTCTTGATATCTGTTTTCAAATTCTCTGTCAAATATAATAGCAAGGTTATGTCACTTTTCACACAACCATATTTAGCTGGTTTGAAATGCGTGCAAGTATTGGCCTTAATTTGAGTTTACAACAGTTTCACCTTCACCTGGAGCACTTACAGTATGAAACATGGTGTTTAAGATTTGTTTTTCCCATTAAAGATGAAAGGAACCATCAAATTCACTAAAAGATCAATCTTTAATTGAGTTTCATTTCCAAGTTCTGGCATAAATATTGTTTGCAACACTGAACATAACTTGATAATGTTTTGGTAATGTCCTTAGCTTGGCCATCTTACCTCTGAAATGTAAATGATTTCACCATAGTTAGCATGAACACTTTTCAGGAATTCCTAGCACTGGAGATGATTTAAACCCTTGTCCCTCAAAAAATTCAATACTGATGATGATCTATATAATGTCACCCATTTCTTTAAATAATTTTGCATTAAATGTCCTTTTAGAGCTTGCTTTTTCTTGTTTGATAATTTCATATATATATATATATATGTATATATATATATATATATATATATTCAATGTATTTGGGGCATTTTTGCCCAAGAAGATTGTCCTCTCTCATACCCCACTATTTCCACTGAGACCTTCTTCTCTGTGTCTACCTTTTTTTGATGACCTCTCAAGGACACATATTCAACACGGGACTAGTGTAGTAGTTGCACTGTCTTCTCTTAATCTTACAAGTTACTCTATTTTTATTTTGATTTACATTTTTATTTTATTTTTATTTGTTCATTCATTCATTTATTTTTGAGACAGGATTTCTCTGTGTAGCCATGGCTGATATGGGACTTGCTCTGTAGACCAGGCTGCGCTTGATCTCAGACATCCAGCTGCCTCTGCTCCCCAGCACTGAGATTAAAGGCTTTCTACACCACTGCCAGGCTGGGTCAGTGTCTTTGAACTACCATCTCTGGGCATCAGCAGCAAATGTACTAGTTAGGTTGATCATCGATGAAGAAAAACACTTCGATAATTTCCACATGCCCATTAAAATATATTTATTTAGCATTTTTCAATGGCAATAAACATGTCATTTCTTCAGTGACATTGGCTCCATCATCACTACCTATAATCAAAATGGCAGGTTGGGTTTTATTTAGAATCAGCACTGCCATCAATCCCTAAAAAATGAGATTTAAAATGAGTGATTCTGTACTTCAAATTTCTTTGGATAATTTTTTTTCAATTTCCTAAATTCACTTGGTTATAATCTGGTGAGACCAAATGAGTTTAGTAATAAATATTTCTCACTCCTTAGAGCCTGTCAGATCGGAGACACTGTTTGTACACCTCTCAGTGGACTCGCTGCTGAAAATTGGTCGTCAGGGTTGGTTTGGTTTTGTTCTTTTAAATACAACCACAGAACCACATGTCTAACTGTTTACCACAGAGCTGAGCTAACTGACTGTGCTAGGTACTTTCTGTTAACTCGACACAAACTAGAAACGCCTGGGAAGAAGAGCCCTCAATTGAGGATTGTGTCCATTAGATTGACTATGGGTATGCTTATAGTTTCTTGTTTGCTAATGGATGAAGTTGGGCCTATCCCACTCTGGGTAGTGCTGTTCATGGGCAGGAGGTCCTGGTTGGATAAGAAAGCAGATGAACATGAGCCTGAAGCACTCCAGCAGGCAGCCTTCCTCCGAGGTTCCTGCCTCTGCTCCTGCTTGAGCTCCTGCCTGGCCTAACTTCCATCAGTGATGGAGTGCACATGGGACATGTGAGCCAAATCAACCCTTTCCTGGCCAAGCACGTTGGTACAATGTTTTATCACAGTAACGGAACGTAACTTGAACAGGAATGAATAAATTTTTAAATGTATGTTGCTTGTGTGTACCCATGTATGTCAGTGTATGTGTCCCCCTTGCCAGCATTAGAGCAAAGGAAGATGTCAGGGTCTCTACTGTTTTCCATCTCACACCTTTGAGATGGGGGTCTCTTCCTGAACCTGGAACACACTGTTTGGTAGAGGCTGGTACCAGCAAACAGCGGAATCACAGCGGACACAGCGGTGCATCGGCCCCACTCAGCATCTGTTATGTGGGTGCTGGGATCTGAACTCAGATTCTCCTGCTTGTTCAGCTAGTGCTCTTACCCACTGAGCCACACCCTCAGCACCCTGGATTGAAACATAAGTGCTTTTGTTATTGAGAAGACGTCCTTTTCAGTTCCACTGCTTTGTCCTTGAGTCACCATCTTTGCTCTTAGGTAGCATGATTTTCATGTAGTGCCTTTTTCTGTTATCACCTTTGTGAACACTCACAAATCCCCAAAGGTTGAACAGAGCCTTGCATTTACCTGACAAAAAATAAGTGTCTGCCATCCTTTAACTAAGGAATCATCTCTCTTTTTTGAGTTGTATTATATTCTATCATGGTATAGAAATCATGCTGCCATTAAAAATAATAATAGATAAGGAACTATATTTTTATTATGAATATTGAAAAGAAAATAGACTACCCTGTAGTCAGACTGATGATTATCTTAAATATCACCATAGAACCTCATCCAACAACAGATGGGGAGACAATGACCCACGTTGGAGTACTGAACTAAGCTCCCAAGATCCAGTTGCCAAGAGTGGAAGGAGTGAGAGTATGAGCAAGGAAGTCAAGACCATGAGGGGTTCATCCACTGAGACAGTTTACTTGAGCTAATAGTAGATCACCAACTCCAACTGGGCTGGGAGTAAACGAGTATGGGAACAACTAAGCCCCTTTGAAGAGGGTTTATGGTTGGGGCAGACTGTGGGGCCACTGATAGTGACACTCGAATTTGTCGCTACTGCATGTACTGGCTTCTTAGGATCCTATTCCCTATGGATGTAAACCTTGCTCAACCTAGATGTAGTAGGGAAGGTCTGGGACTTTACACAGGGCAGGGTGCATGACCCTCTCTTAGGATTGGAGGGGGTGGTGAAGGAGGGTCTGTGGAGGGAGAGGGAGGAGAGTAGGAGGAGGGAAGCAAGTAGGAATTTAGAAAAAAAACTTTAAATAAATTTTTAAAAGAGCTAGCTAAGAAAGTATTAACTATCTTCTCTTTATGGCATGTTCTTTTTAAAGTGTAGAGAAAATAAAAGATTTTGAAATTGAAAAAAAAGAAAATGGAAATCAAGGCTTGAGTATTTCCACATCACAGCTGTGGATGCAGCCGAAAGTGACAGCTAGTGTAAGAATGGTGACTGGGTGGTGGAGTGTGAGGCAAGGCTGAGGTGTGTGTGTCTTAATGATCAAAAAAGAATGCTTACATGCTTTCCAAATGCCGTTAAACACCCACTCTCTGTAATATAGATTAAAATATCATGGATAAGCTCTATGTTTCATTGAATAAGTCACCAGGAATATATGAAAGTATGATGGCGCCAGTTTGACTGTCTGCAGTTAGAACATAAAACACTGGCAGCATCACACTGAAGCCAGGCATGGTTAACAATAGCAAGAGCACACATACATTCATTTTATACAGAACTGGACGTGTTGTCATGTATAAACTTCATACTCAATGTCATACACTATAGTTACACACACACACACACACACACACACACAAAGTGTAGCGGAGAGAGAGAGAGAGAGAGAGAGAGAGAGAGAGAGAGAGAGAGAGAAAGAGAGAGAGAGAGAGAGAGAGAGAGAGAGAGAGAGAGAGAGAATTGGTAGTGGTGTGAGTCAAAGACTGCCCCAGCAATGGATTTGTTCCACCAAGGCTATTTTTCCTAACATCCCCAAACAGCATCATTAACTCAGAACCAGGTACTCAAATACATGAGCCTAGGATCATCCTTACGAAATACATCCTCACTAAAAAAACACCACAGAAAGATGGTATGGAAGAAAAATACAAAACGGAAACTCTATATTCTCTAAATTCACAGAAAATGGTGCTAGAAGATAAATGACATTGGACAGGACAATGGAGGTATAGCAGCATGTATTCCCCTGTGGCAAGAGGGACCACTTGTTTTCCTGGCTACCGTGAACTGAAATAATCACACAGAAAGTGTATTAACTAAATCATTACTTGGCCCATTAACTCAAGCTTCCTATTGGCTAGCTCTTACATATGAATTTAACCCATATCCATTAAACTGTGTATAGGCGACCGCGAGCCGGGGCAGGCGGTGAGTGCAAAGGGACAGGAGTCCCTTTGTTCTGATAGCCGGCCTGTAGCAAGATAAGACCGCAGGCAGGGAGTCTTCTGACCAGCGAGGGGCTCTGATCCTGTGGAGGGGTAAGTGTGCTGACCACCATACTAGTCCGCTTAGGTACACACAATATTCCCGCCATCCTTATCTCCCTGGCTACTCCAAAGGGGCAGCTTCCCCCAGCTAATCTATCTCTCCTGCTACGCCATCCCAGCTTTTGGGCTTGAAACCCTCCCCTCCTCTCTCCCTTTTTCGGGGCTTAAATTACTCCATCTCAGCCGGGGTGGGCACAGTGGGTCGGGACAGGTGGTGAGTGCAAAGGGAAGGAAGTCCCTTTGTTCTAATAGCCTGCCTGCAGCAAGCTAAGGCTGCAGGCAAAGTGATTCCTGGATAGCAAGGGGCACTAATCCAGTAGAAGAAGACCCAGCGGAGGGAAGAGCCATTGGAGAGCATCTGAAGGAAGAGATGGGCAGGCGCCAAGGCAAGAATTCCTCCAACAATCTGAAAAACAACATGAAAACACCAGATCCCAGCGATCTTACGACAGAAGGACTTGAACGCCCTATTCCGGAAGAAGTGGAAAACAGTGTCATTATGAAAGCAATAGAGTCGCTTAAACAGGTTATGGATAACTCTCTTAAAGAATTAGAAGAGAAATTTACCAAAAAGATGGAAGAAATGAGTAAAGAAATGGAAGACAAATATAACAAAAAGTTTGAAGAAATGAGTAAATTCGTAAATGATACCCTGGGAAACCAAGAAAAAGCAATCAAACAGGTAATGGAATCAGTTCAAGAATTGAAAACTGATATGGAGGCAGTGAAGAAAACACAAACCGAGGGCCGGCTGGATATGGAAAATCTAGGTAAACGAACGGAGACTACAGAATCAAGCTTAACCAGTAGAATACAAGAGATAGAAGAACGAATCTCAGATTATGAAGACACCATAGAGAAAATAAACGCCCTGACCAAAGAAAACAGCAAATCCAACAAATTCTCATCACCAAACATTCAGGAAATATGGGACATAATAAAAAAACCAAATCTAAGAATAATAGGAGTAGAAGAAGGAGAAGAATTGCAGATCAAAGGTCCAGAAGATATATTCAACAAAATTATAGAAGAAAACTTTGCCATCCTAAAGGGAGATATTCCTATGAAGGTGCAAGAAGCATACAGAACACCGAATAGACTGGATCAGAAAAAACATCCCCTCGCCATATAATAATCAAAACACAAAGCAGTCAGATTAAAGAAAGGATATTAAGAGCTGCAAAGGAAAAAGGTCAAGTAACCTATAAAGGTAAACCTATCAGACTTACACCAGACTTCTCTATAGAAACCATGAAAGCCAGAAGGTCCTGGATAGAGGTACTGCAGAAATTAAGGGACCATGGATGCAAGCCCAGACTACTTTACCCAGCCAAGCTTTTGTTCACTATCAACGGAGAAAACAAAATATTCCAGGATAAAAACAAATTTAAACAATACGTAACTACTAATCCAGCCTTACAGAGAATACTAGAAGGAAAATTACATCCCAAGGAATCCAACATTGCCAACACTGACTACAATAATTCAGACATCTAGCGACCCTTCACTAGCACAATTCAAAGAAGGAAAACACATACACTCTATTACCCCCCCAAAAAATGACTGGAGTCAACAACCAATGGTCATTAATATCTCTTAATATCAATGGACTCAATTCACCTATAAAGAGGCACAGACTTAGAGATTGGATACGAAAACAGGATCCAACATTCCGCTGTTTACAAGAAACACACCTCAACCACAAAGACAGACACCTACTCAGAGTAAAGGGTTGGGAAAAGGTTTTCCAAGTAAATCGACCTAAGAAACAAGCAGGTGTGGCCATTCTAATATCTAACAAAATCGACTTCAAACTAAAATCAATCAGAAGAGATGGAGATGGACATTTCATACTCATAACAGGAACAACTCATCAGGAAGAAGTCTCAATCCTGAATATCTATGCCCCTAATGTAAAGGCACCCACATATATAAAAGAAACTCTTCTAGATCTCAAGGCAGTTATCAAACCACACACGCTAATAGTAGGAGACTTCAACACTCCTCTCTCACCAATGGACAGGTCAATCAGACAGAAACCAAGCAGAGAATTAAGAGATTTAGTGGAGGTATTGAATCAAATGGACTTAACAGACATCTATAGAACACTCCACCCAAATAGAAAAGAATATACCTTCTTCTCTGCAGTTCATGGAACCTTCTCGAAGATTGACCACATACTCGGTAACAAAGCAAACTCCCACAGATACAAAAAAATATTAGTAACCACCTGTGTTTTGTCAGATCACCATGGATTAAAATTAGAATTCAGCAACAATGCTACCCCCAGGAAGTCAACAAACTCATGGAAGTTGAACAGTCAACTACTAAATCACCCCTGGGTCAAGGACGAAATTAAGAAAGAAATTAAAGTCTTCCTTGAATTTAATGAAAACAAAGACACAACATACTCAAACCTATGGGACACTATGAAAGCAGTGCTAAGAGGAAAGTTCATAGCAATAGGTGCCCAACTAAAGAATACAGAGAAAGCACACATTGGAGATCTAACAGCACACTTGAAAGCTCTAGAAAAAAAAGAAGTTGATTCACCCAGGAGGAGTAGAAGACTGGAAATAATCAAACTGAGGGCTGAAATCAACAAAATAGAAACAGAGAAAACAATCCAAAGAATCAATGAATCAAAAAGCTGGTTCTTGGAGAAAATCAACAAGATTGACAAACCCCTATCCAAACTAATCAAACGGCAGAGAGAGCACATGCAAATTAATAGGATCAGAAATGAAAAGGGGGATATAACCACAGACACAGAGGAAATTCAGAGAATCATTAGAACTTACTACGAAAGTTTATATGCCACAAAGTTGGAAAATATAAAAGAAATGGACGTTTTTTTAGGTAAGTACCATATACCAAAGTTGAACCAAGAACAGGTGAACAATCTAAATAGACCTGTTAGTCGTGAAGAATTAGAAGCTGTTATCAGAAATCTCCCTGCCAAAAAAAGCCCAGGACCAGATGGTTTCAATGCAGAATTGTACCAGAACTTCCAGAAAGAGCTAATTCCTATACTCCTTAATGTATTCCATAATATAGAAACAGAAGAGTCATTGCCAAACTCCTTCTATGAAGCTACAGTTACCTTAATACCAAAACCACATAAAGACACAACCAAGAAAGAGAATTACAGGCCAATCTCACTCATGAACATCGACGCGAAAATTCTCAATAAAATCCTGGCAAACCGAATCCAGGAACACATTAGAAAAATTATCCATTATGATCAAGTAGGCTTCATCCCAGAGATGCAGGGATGGTTCAACATACGCAAATCTATCAATGTAATCCATCATATAAATAAACTGAAAGAAAAAACCATATGATCATTTCATTTAATGCTGAAAAAACATTTGACAAAATTCAACACCCATTTATGATAAAGGTGTTGGAGAGACTGGGGATACAAGGATCATACCTAAATATAATAAAAGCAATATACAGCAAGCCGACAGCTAACATCAAATTGAATGGAGAGAAACTCAAAGCCTTTCCACTAAAATCAGGAACACGACAAGGCTGTCCACTCTCTCCATACCTCTTCAATATAGTGCTTGAAGTTCTAGCAATAGCAATAAGACAACATAAGGAGATCAAGGGGATTCGAATTGGAAAGGATGAAGTTAAACTTTCGTTATTTTCTGACGATATGATAGTGTACATAAGTGACCCCAAAAACTCTACCAAAGAACTCCTACAGCTGATAAACACCTTTAGTAACGTGGCAGGATACAAGATCAACTCCAAAAAATCAGTGGCCCTCCTATACACAAAGGATAAAGAAGCAGAGAGGGAAATCAGAGAAACATCACCTTTCACGATAGACACAAATAGCATAAAATATCTTGGGGTTACTCTAATCAAGGAAGTGAAAGACCTATTTGACAAGAACTTTAAGTCTTTGAAGAAAGAAATTGAGGAGGATACCAGAAAATGGAAAGATCTCCCTTGTTCTTGGATTGGGAGGATCAACATAGTAAAAATGGCAATTCTACCAAAAGCAATCTATAGATTCAATGCAATCCCCATCAAAATCCCATCAAACTTCTTCACAGACCTTGAGAAAACAATAATCAAGTTTATTTGGAAAAACAAAAAACCCAGGATAGCCAAAACAATCTTATACAATAAAGGAACTTCTGGAGGCATTACCATCCCTGACTTCAAACTCTATTACAGAGCTACAGTATTGAAAACAGCTTGGTATTGGCATAAGAACAGAGAAATCGACCTTTGGAATCGAATAGAAGACCCGGATATTGACCCACAAACCTATGAGCACCTAATTTTTGACAAGGGAGCTAAAGGTATACAATGGAAGAAGGAAAGCATCTTTAACAAATGGTGCTGGCATAACTGGATGTCAACCTGTAGAAGGATGAAAGTAGATCCATACCTATCACCATGCACAAAACTCAGGTCCAAATGGATTAAAGACATCAACATTAATCCGTCCACTTTGAACCTGATAGAAGAGAAAGCGGGAAGTAGTCTACAAGATATAGGCACACGAGGCCTCTTCCTAAGCAGGACCCCAGCAGCACAGACAATAAGAGAAACAATGAATAAATGGGATCTACTAAAACTGAGAAGCTTCTGTAAAGCAAAGGACACTGTCAGTAAGACAAAAAGGCTGCCTTCTGACTGGGAGAAGATCTTCACCAACCCCTCATCAGACAAAGGTCTGATCTCCAAAATATACAAAGAACTCAAGAAACTAGGCACTAAAGCTCTAATTAACCCAATTAAAAAATGGGGTACTGAACTGAACAGAGAATTCACAACAGATGAACTTCGAATGGCCAGAAGACAGTTAAGGTCATGCTCAACCTCCTTAGTGATCAGGGAAATGCAAATCAAAACAACTTTGAGATACCATCTTACACCTGTCAGCATAGCTAAAGTCAAAAACACCAATGATAGCCTATGCTGGAGAGGATGTGGGGTGAGGAGAACACTCATCCATTGTTGGTGGGAGTGCAAACTTGTGCAGCCACTGTGGAAATCAGTGTGGCGGTTTCTCAGGAAACTGGGAGTCAACCTCTCTCAGGACCCAGCAATTCCACTCTTGGGAATATACCCTAGAGATTCCCTAGCATACTACAAAAGCATTTGTTCAACTATGTTCATAGCAGCACTATTTGTAATAGCCAGAACCTGGAAACAGCCTAGGTGCCCCTCAATAGAAGAATGGTTAAAAAAGGTGTGGAACATATACACATTAGAGTTTTACTCAGCAGTAAAAAATAATGACATCTTGAATTTTGCATGCAAATGGATGGACATAGAAAACGCTTTACTGAGTGAGGTAAGCCAGACCCAAAAAGAGGAACACGGTATGTATTCACTCATAAGTGGATTCTAACCATAATTTAAAGGTCTTTGAGCCTATTATTCGTGATCCTAGAGAAGCTAAATAAGAAGACGAACCTGATGAAGATTATTTAGCTATCCGCCAGGAGGTAGGAAATAGACAAGAGTACCAGGTAATCTCGGGTGCATGGGGGGGTGGGTGGGAGGGTTGTTGGAAGGGTGAGGGTTAGAGAGAAGGGAGTAGGGGAGGAATGGGGAAAGATCGGGGGACTGGGATGGGGGGAGGGAGGAAGGATGAATATGGGATCAGGGAAGAATATATTTCAACTAAGGGAATCATTTTAGGGTTTATAGGAAACTTGATTATATATGGGATCCCAGGTCCAAGGAGAGATCCCCAGATTGTTCTCTGGACAGAGGAGAGGGTGCCTGAAACGGCCTTGGCCCATAACCATACTAATGAATATTTTGCTTATCACCATAGATCCTTCATCTGGCGATGGATGGCGATACAGACGGAGATCCACATTGGAGCACCGGACTGAGCCCCCCAAGTCCAAATGAGGAGCAGAAGGACGAAGAAAATGACGAAGGACACCGAGGGATGCTAACACCCACTGATACAAGGGGTCGGATCTAATGAGAGTTTACCAAGGGCAGCTGGACTGCGACTGAACGAGCACGTGATCCAACCAGATTCTCTGAATGTGGCCAGATTCTCTGAATGTGGCTGGCCCGGAGTCTTTCTGAGAAGCCATGGACAATGACACTGGGACTAGTTTCCTCTGCATATACTGGATTTTTGGGATCCAGTCTGTTTGGATACTCACCTTCCTGGACCTGGAGGGAGGGGGGACGAACTTGAACTTCCCACAGGGCTGGAAACCCTGACTGCCCTTAGGGACAAAGAGGGAGGAGGAGAGGGAGGGGGGGAGTGGGAGGGTGTTGGGAAGAGGGGCGTAAATGGAAACTTTTATAATTTAATAAAATTACTTTCAAAAAAAAAAACTGTGTATAGGCACATGGCAGTGGCTTACAAGGTAAAATTCCATCCCTCGTCTGTCTCCAGCAGGGTTGGGAGGATGAGGGGAGCTACATGGCTTCTCCCTGACTCTGCCTTCTTCCTACCAGCCTTCAGTTTAGTTTTCTCTGCCTAGCTCTGTTCTACCCTATCAGGTCAAGACAGTTTTCTTTATTCATTAATGGTAACCACATCATACAGATAGGAATCCCACATCATTTCCCAGCACGAACCAGAAGACCTTGTGTTCTTTTGTCTGCTTTGTGTCCTTCAGGGGTGTCTTACAGTTTTCTCCCTGACCTGCTGAATTGCAAGAGAACTTGGATCTTGGAGAGTTAGGGGAGCAGAGGGAGCTCTATGCAAACAGTCAGGACTGAGAGATACTTCCATAGAGCAGAGGAATCTGAAGCCGTCTGTATTTAAGGCCTCTGAATCTACTCCAATATGTGCTCAAGGGAGCAAAGCAAAGGGGCTTTGAACTCCTTCACTCTGCATCTGTGTGAGGAGCCCAGGTGGTTCTCTCCAGGGAGAGTCAGAGAATGGGCTCATCTGTTTGTGGGATGACACCAAATTACTGATTGGAAAATAGATGACATTGAGGTCAGTTCTTCAGGGAATCCTAGGCTAAATTCAGCCTCACCCCAACATGGTTCACACTGCTTGTTGGGCCACTTACTACCTATTGTAGAGAATGGTTTTATCTCCTCTCTAATGGATACTCAACAATGGTTTCCAAAGTTATTTTAAGATATAAAACGATCTCCTAAAACTAAATATGACATCTAAGCTGAATACATATGTGACCATATGTTTTCAAACATACATATTTCTTTGAGTCTGCACTCTTCTTTGTGTTCGTTGGCTCTAAAAGAGCTGGATCCTTAGTATGTTTCCAAGGCAGGGTTTGCTTTCCAGCTCTGTATCAAAAACTGCGTGCCACCTACATCTCTTCCTATATAAAACTTTGTCTTTGAAAGTTGCCTGATCCAGAGCAAGATTTTACTTCATCATGATGCTCTGTCTATTTGGGACAGGGAGCCATTAAGCTGTAGCTACCAGTCATGATATCTGTTAAGCGTCTGACAGAACAGGACCCTGAGCCAAGGTTGCTTGGAGTTTTATGTTTATTTAAGTTAATTTAAGGATGTTTTGTTTGTTTGTTTGAGAGCCTTGTCTGGCCTTGGAGTCATAGATCTGCCTGCCTCTGCCTCCCAAGTGCTTGATTAAGGCACAAAAAATTGCACCTGGCAGCTTGGAATTTTTTTTAGCATTGTGAGTTCAATGTAGGGAAATTTTTTTTATTAAAAATTTCCACCTCCTCCCCTCTTCCCATCCTCCCACTTCCCTCCCCTTCCACTTCCCCCACTCCCCCTCCTTCTCCAGGCCAAAGAGCAGTCAGGGTTCCCTACCCTATGGGAAGTCCAAGGTCCTCCCCACTACCCCCAGGTCCAGGAAGGTGGGCATCAAAACAGACAAGGCTCCCACAAAGCCCGTTCATGCAGTAGTATCAAAGCCCAACGCCATTGTCCTTGACTTCTCAGTCAGCCTCCACCATCAGCCACATTCAGAGACTCCAGTTTGATCACATGCTCCATCAATCTGAGTCCAGCTGGCCTTGGTGAGCTCCCATTAGATCAGTCCTACCATCTCAGTGGGTGGAAGCACCCCTCGCAGTCCTGACTTCCTTTCTCATGTTCTCCCTCCTTCTGCTCCTCATTTGGACCTTGGGAGCTAAGTCCAATGCTCCAATGTGGGTCTCTGTTTCTATCTCCATCCATCGCCAGATGAAGGTTCTATGGTGATATGCAAGATCTTGATCAGTGCGGCTACGGGACAAGGCCAGTTCAGGCACCCTCTCCTCTGCCGCCCAAAGAACAATCTGGGGACCTCTCCTTGTACCTGGGAACCCCTCTAGAATCAAGTCTCTTGCAAAACACTAAAAATGGCTTCCTTAATTAAAATATTTATTTTCCTGTTCCCATATCCACCCTTTCTCCATCCCACCCATCCCATTCCCCCAAGTTTTCCCGAATCCTCCCCTTCCCTCTTCTCTCTACCCATCTCCCCTTACATCCACCCCCCTCCATGCACCCAAGCTTTGCCTGGCAATCTTGTCTACTTCCAATATCCTGGAGGACATTTATATGATTTTCTTTAGGTTCATCTTCTTATTTAACTTCTCTAGGGTCAGAAATTATAGGTTCAAAGTCCTTTAATTATGGCTAGAATCCTCTCTTTCTTTGCATTTTAAATAATACATACAGGCAAGAAACAGTTATTGGACAACAGATATACAGACAAAGTTATACAGTATTTAGTGATAGTTGATATACAGCCAAATTTGGCTATGCAGAGTTTCAGTACATCTCATTTACCTCTGGGAGTTCTGATCCTACTGTGGAACCATCTGTTGGAATAGTCTGATGAATTAATCTTCACTCACTGACTCTCCTCCTTTACTGCTAGGGTGCCACAGAGAAATCTCTAAGGTAACTGATACCCTGTGACCAATGATTGTGTCTACTGTCTTACATAGTTAAGTATAATCGACAAGTATTGGTTACCTGTTTACTACGTATTGCCATTTATCTCTCAAGCAGTCCATAATATTAGATCAACCCTTCCCTCCTGAGGTTTTCCATGGCAATTTCTACAACATTACCTAGGATTTTCTGTAGATAAACTAGGACCTTGGTAAGATCTTGAATGATTATTTAATGGACTAGATCCAGAAGTGAGACAGACAGGGAAAAGGCTGATATTCACTGGAGTGAGCTGAGGATCTGAACTTAGAGAACAGATGGTTAGAGCTGTGTGAGATCAACTCTGGGAAGTGAGGCAAGCTGGCCTTGACCTAAGGACAGGGTGAGTGTGTGTGTGTGTGTGTGTGTGTGTGTGTGTAGATTAGCATGCACATCCAGATAACCACAGAACAACCGGGTCCTGCTTTATCTCTACAGATTTATACTTGTCAATGATTTTTTAATTTCCTCCTTTCATTCCATAGAGGCTTTCTTGTCCCAGGTGTTAACTGCAGTCCAGATATTAATTGGATCTAAATTACTCATCCAGTCAATCAGTTGGAACTTCATTCCATTTCTGGGCCACAGAGGAGGGATAACTGTTTTTGGAATACATATTACTATACATGCTATAATAAAAATTGATAATTACTTCCTGAAAAAGAACTATATATATATATATATATGTGTGTGTGTGTGTGTGTGTGTGTGTGTGTGTGTGTGTGTGTATAACTGATACATTATCTGCACATACAGGTATGCAACAAAATCCTTACAGAATATAATAATCTTAATTATATGGAACCCATTTGGAGAAAATCTTTTAAAACTACAGAACAGGCTCCAATTTAGTGACATCTAATAAAAAATTGAACACACCTAAGTAGTAGGATTTATTTTATATTGCTTTTTTCCTAAAAAATAAGGAGAACAATAGTAACACACCTCTTGGATCCCAGCACTCAGCTGGCAGAGGCAGACATATTTCTGTGAGTTCAAGGCCAGTCTTCTCTACAGAGTGTGTTCCAGGACAGGTAAGGGTACACAGAGAAACGCTGTCTCAGAAAAAAGAAAAGAAAAGAAAAGAACAAAAGAAAGAGCAAGCAAAAATACTGAATGAGGACAACATGAACTTTTGTGGACTCCTGACTGGTCTACTAAAAAGCTGAATGACCAATAGCTAGGCAGGATAGGGAAAGGCAGGATTGGCAGGCAGAGAGAATAAATGAGAGGAGGAATCTCGAGAGGAAAGAACAGAAGAGGAGAAAAGAAGGAGGAGAAAAAGTGGATATGTTTGGGGCTAGAAGCCAGGAAGCTGCCAGAGAGACAGACACAGAGACAGCAGGAAAAGTACGACATACAGAAAGAAAAGGTAAAAAGCCCTGAGACTTAAGTTAGTAAAGAGAAACAGTTAAGTTAAAAGAGTTATCCAGATGTGACCCTTAGCTAGGCCGAGCATTTATAACTAATAAAAAAGTCTCCATATCGTGAATTGGAAGCTGGTTGATGACCCAAAAGAAAAGGCCTGCTACAAGATAGAATAGATTTTAAGGGTTGACTGGGTTAGGGTGGGGATGGAAATGAAGGAATCAATCAGGTGGGAGGAGAGGACACTGGGAAGGATGACTGGAATTTGGGGATGATGTGGAGACCTAGAGTAGAAGAAACTTTCTGGAATCAATGAGTGACCCTAGAAAAGATGCCTATGATGGAAGATACAATGCCTGGACTGGCCACCTTCTTCAACCAGTCAAGGCTTCCAGCCATGGGACTGGGATCCCAAACCAGACACCAAACCTTCAACCAAAAATTTGTCCTCCTTGCAACATGTGCTGTGGTAATGGTGGAGAAGAAGAAGTGGGAAGGCCAACAACACCTAATTAACTTGAGGCCCACTCCTAACACTGACTAAATGGTCAGGAATCAGAGGCTGAACCTAGGATAAAACCAAACATGACCGGCCAAAAAATTAATAATAATAATAATAATAAAATGGTTCCTAATGGTACTCTGCTATGCTCATAGATCAGTGCCTAGCCCAATCATCAGAGAGGCTTCCTCCAGGGCCTGATGTGAACAGACGCAGAGACCCACAGCCCAACATGAGGCAGAGTTCATGAAACCACACAGAGAGGAGCTGAAAGGATAATAGGAACAAGAGGGCTTGAGGACACTAGAAAATCATGGTTATCTTAGTAAGGGGTTTTATTGCTGTGAAGAGACACCATGACCACTGCGACTCTTACAGAGAAAAGATTTCATGGGATGGCTCTCTTACAGTTTCAGAGGTCCTGTCCACTGTCATCATGAGCAGTAGCATGGGACACGATGCTGAACCTGAGAGTGTTACAGACTGCAGGCAACAGGAAGTCGACTGACTCACTGGGCAGTATCCCCAGCATAGGGAATCTCAAAATTTAATCCCACAGTGACACACTTCTACCAATAAGGCCACATACACTCCAACAAAGTCACGCCTCCTATTGCTGCCAGTTCCTATGAGATTGTGGTGTCAGTTACATTCAAACTACAACAATGGTCAATAGAATCTACTTAGCAGGATTTATAGGGATCAAAGAGATTGGAGCAACAATCAAAGAGCCTGCATGGGTCTCTTCTACTTCCTCTCCACACATACTGTGGTTGTTTAGCTTGGGGTTTTTGTGGGACTCCTAACAGCTGGAGTGGGATGTCTCAGGATAATTTGCCTGCTCTTGGGACCCTATTACTCCCACTGGGTTGTCTCACCCAGCCTTAATATGAGGGTTTGTGTCTAGTCTTATTGTATCTTATTAAATCATCTGAGGATGATTTCGCTGGGGTGCCTGCTCTTTTCTGAAAGGAAATGGAGGACAAGTGGATTTGAGGGACACAGTAGGCAGGGATGGACAGGGATGAGTTAAGGGAAGGGAAACTGTGGGCATGATGCAATGTATGAGAGAAGTATAGAAAAAAGTACAATTCACTAGTGGTGCATGTTGAAAGAATTAAATTGGGTCACAATGGCATGTCTTATACTTCAGGAGGAGTGACCAGGTCTACGGTGTGAATGTGAAGCAAGCCACAGCCACTCTGCTTGCTTTTTTCCTGCCCACCTCTACAGATGTGGGCTCTACATGAGGTTCATTGAAACCCGCAGCCTCTTAGGGCTTCTGACTTTTCTGCCACTTCCACACACTGCTTTCCAGAACCAAAGAAGATCACACATGTTGCACTATTGGAATGTGTGGAATTTAATCATTTATAAGCATTACATTTTTGTGAATTCCAAATACAGATCCATTTTTGACACCTTGACCTATCTAGTGAAATGAAAGAACAAGATAAATTAGGAGTCTACTGTGTACCTGATAGAACACCAGGGATCTCCAAGAATTGATTGAAGATGAAAAAAGACTCTTCTAGAATAGCTTCTCTTGGATTCCTCTGGTTCACAAATGCTAAACCTTGTGTAGCCAACAGAGGAAAGCAGAGTTTCCAGGCTGAGCCAGAGTTATTGAGTGCCTGGAGGTCATGGTAGAGCCCCGCCATGGAAGACTTGGATTGGAACAGGGCTCATTCGGACTGGTATAGGTGGAAGAGGTGAGCATCAGGTACTGGGAGCCCAAGTCCAGTTGGACTAAGAGGTAAAGAAGATTGCAAGTGTTTGGAACTTGTAGGTAGATGAGTGAAAGACTGGCTTAAATCAAGATTTGGGGAAGTGGGGCTGGAACAGAACTACTGGAGAATAGAGGAAGTCAGATGGAAAATACTGGAAAGCCAGCAAGGAGTACAGAAGTGATTGAGATCTGCATTGGGCAGGAAAATGTAACCTAGGTGAGTCGGGAGGCATCAGAGAGATGTCTCAACCTTCTAGACTGTACACCGTTCACGTGGCGCATGTACCCTGCCCTGCTAGAGAGGGGGGGAGTTCCTGGAAACAGAAAAATGAATCCCAAGGCTTTCTAAATTTCCAGAGTACAATTTCTATTCAACCCAATGCCTTCTTATATTCTCTGGAAAATTTTGGGAACTTGATGAAGGTAGCCTAGAGAAATTAGGGATTCCTTAGTCCCATACACTTTCATTTCTGGAGGGCTAAGGGTGAAAAGGAATAACTGAGTGTAGGCCACCTCAGTGGTGCTGCAGACTCCTGCTTGTGATGTAAGGAACCGACCTTGGAGAGATCAACCTGCCTCTGCTTCTCAAATGCTGGGATTAAAGACATGTGCCACCACCGCCTGGCCATCATTGACTCTTAGTGTGTTCTTTCAACCTCAGTCACTGCTTTAGTTTGGCCAACTCAACTCAAGAGTGTTCTTGGCTCTGACCTCTCAACCTCTGACCTCAAAGTTTCCCTGATGACAGACTTCCATTGTCACAACCCTGCCCTCTAGGGAGCTCTCACAGGAGCAGCCACAAGTAGAGGATGGAACCTCCTGTTGGGGTCTCAGAAAGCATGGGCCAGCTGCTTCTCCTCACCTTCCCTTGCAGTGAGCAGCTGTCAGCACAAAGTCGTCTCACGCTAGGAAGCCGCCACAGAAAGTCCTGTTCCCATCAGAATCCAGAAACTCGGTAAATGTCAAGTAGGGACAGGAGTGGGGTTTGACCTCATGTCCGCAGATGATCTTCTCTGAAAGAAGGACTTGAATTTGTGGTTTCTGAAAGCAGCAGATGAAGTCAGAAGTGAAGATCTAGGAAGAAGTGAGGGGTGAGATCTGCAGGTCCCCCAAGACTGTTGTAGACTGAATTCCTTGCACATTGAATAATCTTTGCTGAATCTTAAGCCTCAGGGGCCTTCTCAGAGAAGGAGTGGGTTGGACTTCTCCTCCAGTCCCTGCTTTACAAATACATAGAGGGACAACCTCTATCTTTATGAGGTTGTAGTCTGAGAATGACATGCTTTGGTAATTACCTTGCTAGTCTCCCCAGCTCCACTAATGTCTTGATTTTCTAATCTTTTTCCCACAAATCTAATCTTTTTTCTACTATAGAATAGATTTTCTACAGTTATCCTATTTTAGGGGCCACACATCTTGAAATCTCATTAAAGCCTTTATGTCTGTATGGATAAATGACTTCTCCATAGCAAAAGGGCAGTTCAAACTCATGGGATCAGAGCCTGGGTGACATTGGGGGAGTGCGCATGTAAACATGGGAATAGTTGAGGAAGTGGGGAGGCTAACCAAAACTAGACTGCACAGCCACTTGAGTGTGCAGCACAGGCATCTTGTCACCCTGGGCTCTTTCTTCAGGTGGAGGTTACTAAATAATGCTAATCTTCTTGAGCTGGTGGCCTTACCCCATTGCAGGCTGTTTGGTAAAGCTCCCCTTGCTCTGGACTCAAATAAAATGAATGACATACTTTTTAGTAACTTTGCCTTCTCTGCCACTACTCTTTTTAGAGATTATCCACTCCCCAGGAGAAAAAAAGAGCAGAAAGAAGCTAGTGCCCACAAGTCTTCTGAGACATCTCCCTTCTTTTTTTAATCGTTTTTATTGAGCTACATATTTTTCTCTGCTTCCCTCCCTTCCTCCCCTTATTTTACACCCTCTCCTATGATCCCCATGCTCCCAATTTACTCAGAATATCTGAGACACCTCAGGTTTAAAAAGCTGAGGTTTAGAAATCTCCTAGTTCAGCACAGGACAGTTCCTGACTAGAGCTGAGCAGAGACTCCACAGAGGTATTATGGGATGGCACCTCTGGAACTGGGGTGTTCACTCATCTGCTCCAGCTCCAAGCAGCAGAAGAAAGGTCAGGAGAATCAGGAATGATGCCATCTTCTTAGGAGGCTGCTTGGGTTAGAGGAGGGCAGAGTGGACACAGCCTTGAAGGGATGATGGAGTTCAGTGCTCAGTGACATCACAGACATATTAAACCTGAGCACCTCTGCTTCTGGTAGGCGACAATACTTAAGGACGTTTTCAGGTTTGGGTAAAAATGACAGTCACCGCATTGGCATGAGTAACTGTGATTAAAAAACAAGAAAGTAGAGGGTGTGCAGGCTGTGGTTGAGAGGGGTCTAAGACCCCAGGAAGTTTACAATGTCGTCTGTCCTTTCTTATTTCTTACAATTTTATTTTACATTCTGGTAATATCTCTTTTGAGTTTTTTTGGTTTCTTTCTTTACATTTTCAATAAGACAGACAATCAATTTACCACGAAATAGTTATAGCACTACAAACACACAAAGTTATTCAGTATTTAGTGAGAGTCACTATGCAGAGCCAAACTTTGCTATGTAGAGTTTCAGTACATCTTCCCATTAACCTCTGAGACCTCTGATCATACTGTGGAACCATCTGTTAGCATAGTCTGATGAATTAATCTTCACTCACTTTGACTCTCATAAACTGCTAGAATGTCGCAGAAAAAAATCGAAAGATAGATTTGTCCTAATGGCCAATGATCATGGCCTACTGTCACACATAGTTAAGAACAATAAAAAATCAGAGATAACATGTATCAGTTACCTGTTTATTATGTATTGGTGTTTATCTCTAAGCAAGAACTTCAGAAGTAGTAAGATTAGATCAACACTGGCTTACCTGCTGAGGACTGCAGTGGTATTTTCTATAACATTGTCTACGATTTAGTGTACATAAACAAGGACCTTGAATGATTATTAGTGAGCAAGACTCAGGTGTGAGACAGAGGTCCAGCTCTTGAAAAGGCTGATATATAGTGAGCTGAAGATCTGCGCTCACAGCACAGGTGTTTACAGTTGTTTGAGATCAGCTCTGGTAGGTGAGACAGGCTAGCCTTGCCCTAAGAACAGTGGTGTGTGTGTGTGTGTGTGTGTGTGTGTGTGTGTGCGCGCGCGCGCACGTGCGCGCACGTTCATGCACACGCACGTGCACAGACATCCAGAGCAACCATGGAATGTCCTCCTTTCATACTTGGTGTACATAGAGGCTTTCTTGTCTTAGTTGTGAACTGCAGTTCAGATATTAATTGGATCTAAATTACTCATCTGGTCCATGGGTTGGAACTTTGTGGCATTTCTGGGTCACAGTGAAGGGATAACTGTTTTGAGATACACATTACTATACAAGCTATAATGAAAATTGGTAATTCCTCCCTGAAAAGGAACCATATATAAATGATACATTATCTTCACATACAGATAGGCAGCAAAATCCTTACAGAATATAAATTGTTAATTATATGTTACCCATTTAGAGGTGATCTTTTAAAACCATGGATTAGGCTTAAATTTGGTGATATCTAATTTGAACACATATAAAAAATAGGATTTGTTTTGGTATATTTTTTTCTTAAAAGTAAGGAGAGCAGTAGTGGCACATGTCTTGAACCCCAGCACTCGGGGGACAGAGGCAGACATATGTCTAGAGTTAAAGGTAACCCTGGTCTACAGAGTGAGTTCCAGGACAGCTAAGGTTACACAGAGGAACGCTGTCTCAGAAAGGAAAAAGACAGAGCAAACAAACAAATATAGTGAATGAGAACAACATGAACATTGTGGGCTATTGTACAATTCTTTCAAAAAATAAATGAACTTGTTGGACACAACTGCCTTTATGGACAGAGCTACAATCTCAGTGAATTCCTAACATGGGCAGTGATATTTTGGTTCTAATTTATCTGTTAGTGTGCTTAACACTTGGAATTATTGAAAAAATCAAAATATAATCATACCATCAGCCATTATCCCTCTAACTCCTCCCAGGTTACTCCATCCCATTCAGATTCAAGGCCTCTTAATCATTAGTTGTCATTCTGTCTCTTTCTCTCTCTCAACATACACAAAGATAATATATATATATATATATATATATATATATCCTGCTTACAGAGTCAATTTATTATTGCTTAAATGCATATTTATTTTGACTCTGACCACTTGGGATTGGATAATCATTAGAGGGGCTCATCTTTGGGGAAGATTATTTCTTCCTCTCTCAACACATTATAATTGCCTGTTGCTCTTCATCTTGGGATGTGGCCCCCTACCATTTTCCCAACCACTTTGGAACCTCAACTGGTGTTGTCATTGTTCAGGTCTTATTTGGGCAGTCACATTGCTGAGATTTCATAAGTGTAATTCCCTTTCATATCTAGAAGATATTTACATGAAGTATTTTAACTATTGATTATGTGTATGTGTCTGTGCTCAGATTTGGCATGTGCATGTGAATACACACGCCCTTGGAGGCCAGAGGAGTTGAGGTTACAAGTGTTATGAGACATTCAACATGAGTGCTCAGAACTGAACTTGGGTCCTCTGCAAGAGCAGTCTCTACCATTAAGATGTCGGAGCCATCTCTCCAGGCCTGCATGCTCAGTTCCTGAGACCTGTGACTCACAAGTGTAGGTGCTATGAAAAACTGATGGTGTGGATCCAGTGTGACTGTGAAAGGTGAACTCTCATCTGAGAAGGTCCTGTAAGAGGCCCATGTATGTATAGAAGGTCCTGTAAGAGGCCCATGAATGTCGAGAAGAGACATGATGGAAATATTTTTATGTTGAATGAAGTATTGCAATTCTAGGCATTTCCAATTGAAAATTAGAAGGTAACATTGGCAGTTAACATATATACTGATAAAAAATGGGATTGTGATTATATCAAAATAGTGATATTATTTCAGAAAATCATGATATCTGTTTTCAAATTCTCTCTCAATCATAATATCAAGGCTATAACATTTTTCACAAAATCATATTCAGCAGGGTTGAAATGCATGTAATTTGAGCTTACCATTCAAACTTTACCTGTAGGACTTATGGTGTGGGAAACATGGTATTGAGAGATTAGATTCCTCATTAAAGATCAAATGAGCAGTAAAATGCACTAAAAGTTCAATCTGTAATTGAGTTTCATTCACAAGTTCTGGCATAAATATTGTTTACAACACCAAAAGTAAATTAATAATGTTTTTGTAATGTCTTTAGCTTGACCATCTTACCCCTGAATTGTAAATGATTTTACCATAGTTAGCATGAACACTTTTCAGGAAATTCCAGTACTGGAGATGGTTTAATCCCTTGTCTCTTATGAAATTCAGAATTGATGATAATCTATATGATGTTACCCATTTTTTAATGATTTTTCATTAAATGTCCTTTGAGAAGTTACTTTTTCTTCTTTTTGACAATTTTATATATTGTATTTGATGTATTTTGTGCATTTTTGCTGAAGATCATCCCCCCTCATCTCCCACCATTTCCACTGAGACCTTCTTCTCTGTGCCTAACTTTTCTTGATGACCTCTGCCAGGACACATCATTAAACATGAGATTAGTGTGGTGATTGCACTGTCTTCTCTTAATTTTATGAGGTCTTCTATTCATATATTGATATAAATTTTCATTTTATTTATTTGTTTGTTCATTCATTCATTTATTTTTGAGACAGGGTTTCTCTGTGTAGTCATGGCAGTTATGGAACTTGCTCTGTACACCATGCTGCATTTGATCTCAGAGATCCAGATGCCTCTGCTCCCCAGCACTGGGATTAAAGGCTTTCTCCACCACTGCCAGACTGGGTCTGTCTCTTTGAACTACCATCTCTGGCCAGCAACAGCAGCTGTGCTATTTGGGTTAATCATGGATGAAGAAATCAACTAGTATAGGAGGTCCTTCGTTCTATGTGCTGCCTGTATTGGTTAATGAATAAGGAAACTGCTTTGGCCTGATAGGCCAGAACTTAGGTAGGCAGAGAAGACAGAACTTAATTCTGGGTGGAAGAAAGAAGAATCAGAAAGAAGTCATGGATCTTCTGCCTGAGACAGAGGCCAGTTAGAATCTCCAGGAAGCCATTGCCATGTGGCGATACACAGATTAAAGTAGATATAACATATATAATATTAGTAAACTAATATGTAAGAGTTAGCCAATAAAAAGTTAAAACTAATGGCCTAGCAGTGTTTTAATTAATACAGTTTCTGTGTGGGTATTTCAGGGCTAAGCTAACTGGGAAACCAATGTGGGGCATGAACCCACAACCCTGGAATTAAAAGTCCCTTGCTCTACCAACTGAGCTAGCCAGGCAGCCAGGACAAACAAGCAGCCCCCTCCCTGCAACAGACCACTTCAATAAATTTTTGCACTGGCCCATGAAAATATATTTATTTAGTGTTTTTCAGTGTCAGTAAATAAGCCATTTCTACAGTGTCATTGGCTCCATCATCAATACCTATAATCAAAATGGCAGGTTGGGTTTTATTCAGCATCAGCATTGTCATCAATCCCTAAAGGATAAGATTAAAAATTAGTGGTTCTGTGCTTCAAACTTCTTTGGACAGATTTTTTTATTCAGTTTCCTCAATTCACTTGATTATAATCTGGTAAGAACGAATTACTTTAGAAATAAATATTCCTAACTAGTGTCAGATCTGAAACACTATTTGTACACAACTCAGGAGACTCACTATTGACAAATAGTCTTCAGGGATTGTTTTGTTATGTTCTTTTAAAAACAACCATATAACCACATGTCTAGCTTTTTACCACAGAGCCTATCTAACTGGATGTGCTGGGTATTTTTTGTCAACTCAACACAAACTAGAAACACCTGGGAAGAGAAGAACTCAGTTCAAGATTGTGCCCATTAGATTAACTATGGGTATGTTTGTGGGGGTACTTTCTTGTTTGCTAATGGATTGAGTTGGGTCTGGCCTACTGTGGGTAGTGCCATCCATGGGCATATGGTCCTGGGTTAGAAAAGAAAGCAGCTGATCCAATAGGCAGCTTTCCTCTGAGGTTCCTGCCTCTGCTCCTGCTTGAGTTCCTGCCCTGACTTCCATCAGTGATGGAGTGCAGGTGGGACGTGTGAGCCAAATCAACCCTTTCCTGGCCAAGAACTCTCTTTGTTACAGTGTTTTATTACAGTAACAAAACATAATTAGAACAGGTGTAACTATCTTTTTTAATGTGTGGTGCTTGTGTGTACACATGTATGTCAGTATAAGTGTCCCCATGCCTGTATAAGTGCAGAGGAAGATATCAGGTTCCTCTACTGTTTTCTGTCTCACTCCTTTGAGATGGAGTCCCTCCCTGAATCTGGAACAGACTGTTTTATTGAGGCTGATAGCAGCAAGCATCAGCAGTCTTCCTGTCTCCGCACTGAGGATACAGGCCCATCAACCCCACTCAGCATCTCTTATGTGGGTTCAGATTCTCCTTCCTGTTTAGCTAGTGTTCTTACCCACTGAGACACACCCTCAGCACCCTGAATTGAAACATAAGTGCTTTTGTTATTGAGAAAACGTCCTTTTCAGTTCCACTGCTCTGTCCTGGTGTCACCATCCTCAACAGCTGCTATGTTAGGTAACATGATTTGAATATAGTACGTTTTCTGTTACCACCTTTGTGAACACTTGCAAATCCCCAAAGGCTGAACATAGCCTTGTAATTACCTGAAAAAAATAAGTGTCTACCCACTTTTAACTGAGAAATCATTTCTCTTTTTTTGAGTTGTATTATATTCTATCATGGTAAAGAAGTCATGCTGAAATTAAAAATAATAATAGATAAGGAACTATGCTTTTATAACAAATATTGAAAAGAAAATAGAAAGCAAGGCTTGGGTATCTCCATGTCTCAACTGTGGATGCAGCTGAAAGTGACAGCTAGTGTAAGAATGGTAGCTGGTGGTGGAGTGTGAGGCAAGGCTGAGCTGTGTGTGTCTTAGTGATCCAAAAAGAATGCTTGCTTGTTTACCAAATACCATTAAACACCCGTTATCTGTAATGTAAATTAAAATATCATGGGAATTCTCTATGTTTGAATAATTAAGTCACCAGGAACACATAAAACCATAATGGTGCCAGTTTGACTTTCTGCAGTTGGAACATGAAACACTGGCAGCATCACACTGAAGTCATGCATGTTTAACAGTAGCGAGAGCACACATATATTCATTTTGCACCACATTGGAATATGTTGTCATCTACAAACTTCATACTCAAAACTCATACACTTTAATTACAAACACACACACACACAAGAAGGCATAGCAGAGAGAGAGAGAGAGAGAGAGAGAGAGAGAGAGAGAGAGAGAGAGAATTGGTAATGGTGTGAGTAAAAGCCTGCCCCACCAATGGACTTGCTCCATCAAAACCATATTACCTAACATCCCCAAATATCATCATCAAATCGGAACCAGATGTTCAAATACATTAGCCTAGGAGAGGACATCCTCACTGAAAACACCACAGAAACGTGGCATGGAAATCAAATAAATACAGAACAGAAACTACATTCTCTAAGTCCACAGAAAATGGGGCTGGGAGATGTATGGCGCTGGACAGGACAATGGAGGTATACCAGCATGTATTCCCAATCATGAACCAGGAGAACTTGTGTTCTAGTGTCTGCTCTTAAAGGATGTCTTAAAGTTTTCTGGACTGCAATAGCCTGGAAGAACAGCGAAGTGGCTCTTGATGAGTTGAAGCTTTTCCTCTTTCAGGTACAGAACATCGCTACAGATGTTAGGGGAGCAGAGTGAGCCCTGTACAAATGGTCGGGGCAGAAAGAAACGTCCAAGGAGCAGAGGAATCTGAAGCACTCTGGGTTTAGGCCTTTACTGCCTGAATCTACTCCAATATGTGCTCAAGGGAGCAAAGCAAGGTGGCTTTGAACTCCTTCACTATGCATCTGTGTGAGGAGCCCAGGCGGTTTTCTCCAGGGAGAGCCAGAGAATGGGCTCATCTGTTTGTGGGATGACATCAAGTTACTGATTGGAAAATACATGACATTGAGGTCAATTCTTCAGGGAATCCCAGGCTAAGTTCAGCCTCACCCCAACATGGTTCATACTCTTTGTCGGGTCAGTTACTTCCTATTCATAGAAAATTATTTTATATCCTCTCTAATGGATACACAATAATGATTTTCAGAGTTATTTGAAGCCTTAGAACCATCTCTTTAAATAAATATGACTTCTAAACTGAATACATATATGACCATATGTTTTCAAACACACGTTTCTTTGATTCTGCACTCTTCTTTGTTTTTGTTGTCTCTAAAGGAGCTGGCTCCTTAGTCTGTCTCCAGGGCAGGGTTTGTTTTCCAGCTCTCTATCAGAAACTGTGTGCCACCTATGTCTCTTCCTATATAAAACCTTGTCCTTGAAAGTTTCCTGATCCAAAGCAAGATTTTGCTTCCAATCCCAGAAGAACGTGACACGCTGTCTGTGTGGGACAGGGAGCCACTAAGCTTAGCTGCCAGTCATGTTATCTGTTAAGTGCCTGACAGGACAGGACCCTGAACCAAGGCTGCTTGGAGTTTTCTTTTTATTTAAGTTAATTTAAGAATTTTTTATTAGTTTACTTTGAGAGTCTCTCTCTCTACAACCTTGTCTGGCCTCTGCCCCCCAAGTGCTGGATTAATGCATGTGCAAAAATCCCTGGCAGCATGATTTTTTTTTTTAGCAGTGTGCGTCCAATGTAGGGATACTTTTATATAAACACACACACACACACATTCTGGCTACAGTCTCATGCCCAGAACTTCGTAAGAGAATCCCAGGTAGTCTGGGGAACTACAGATACAGCCGTAACCAAGAATATTGAAATATCACAGGTTCTTCCCCACACCATTTATTTCATTTTGTTTATTTCACAGCCTCCTGACTGACATTTAATTCTGTATCTGAATTATGCTTCTGAACATGTGCATATCTTAGGATTGAAATCAGCATACTGACTCTGTTTCTTCCATCTTTAAAATAAACACGAGGCTGTCTTAGTTGTGTTATTCTCTACCTACTACCCACTCCTGGGTGGAATGCCGATTTTCTGAATAATTTCCCATAGAAGCTAATTGCCTAAGGCCTTTTGCAAACCTCATACACTCTAGTGTTGGCTGATGGAAAAGTAGAGACTTTTAGTTCTTTTGCCTTGGGGATGTCAAAGACTGACAGTGACCAAATGACAAGCAGGGCACCATAGCCTAGAAGCCGGCAATGATTGAGATGAACAAGCTCAGAGGAGCTCATGTTGCTGACAGACCCCGCTGCTATGGATGCTGAGCACATAAGGAGGTTGGGGGTGTGAGTGAGCTGACTGTGAGGAGCTTCCCTAGGTCTAAGCATGTGGGAGGTGGAGTGCAGGGTTTGGAGACAGACACTGAGAGCCCTGGTCTCAATGGTCCTCTGTGGTGCCACTTCAAGTCTGGACCTTTGTCAGTCCCTCCCTGCCAGTGGTGTGGGCGAATTGTCTGCATTCTGTCAATCATATTTTAATAAAACGCTGATTGGCCAGGCAAGCAGTATAGGCTGGAAAGCCAGACAGGAAGTAATGATGGAGCAAAGAGACTGGGAGTATTCTGGGAAGCAGGAAACTCCCTCCGCCACTCCTGCGCAGACCACCAAAGAGGCAGCATGTAACTTGCCCAGCTGAAAAAGGTACCAAGCCATATGGCTACCATAGATAATAATAATGGGTTAATATAAGTTAAAAGAGTTAACAAGAAGCCTGACCGAATGGGCCAATTAGCTTTATAACTTAAAGAGATCTCTGTGTGATTGATTTTCTCTGGGACTTGCCGGCTCTGGGGTACTGGGCGGGAACAGATACCCCAACAAGCCGGCCCTCGTGTTACAAGCCAGGTCATGATTTAGGTTGGCACCGCAGGTCTGAGGCCCTAATGAAAGGAACCACATGTGGATTTGGGTGTCCTAGGTAGGGGGATAAGAGGTGGGGACATGTAAAGATTAGCATGGACTACTAAATGTAGAAGTTGATAGAGTCTCAGAGCAGGCATAAAAGAGAAGGGGGTGGAGCTTAGAAGCTGGAGGAACTTGGCCCTGCTTCAGAGGAGGATACATGAGAAAGTGGGGATACTGAAATTGCTATCACCTTAATGGTTAAGCTGTGGAGCAATAATACTCTGCCCAGGAAGGTCCATTTACACTGGCCTCAGCTCTGTCTCCCCCGTCTCCAGGAACAATAGTACTTGCTCTCACCTTTCTTCCATATGACACAGAAGAGGAAAAATATTCACCCTGAGCCCCAAGACAAGAGAAACCCAAGCTCAGCTTTGGGCCTGTCAGAAGGCCAGGCACTGCACAGAGGAACAAGATAAAAGGAGCTGGTCAATGGCCTTGCCTGAGCTTTGGGCAAGGTGTGTACATGGTTGAGGAATGAGCAGTAAATAGAAGTGTGCCATTGGCTTGCCTAGCACAGAGTTGGTCCCTGTGATATGAAATCAGTCTTCTGATTCTGCAAAGAGACCTTTATTGAGATGCTGGCTTCTATCCTAGGACAATCCTGGACTCAGCTGGAGGGGCCTGGTTTGCTCTGTAATTAGCTGTGTTTCATCGTTTTCTTTATCCAGGATAGGAAACTTGACACTTTGGTGAAGACCCTTGGAGCTGAACCATTTTTATACCCAAAGGAGACGATGCCTGCAACCGCTTTGTTACACAGGAGAGGCCCTCCGGAATCCCCCTGTCAATAGAGAGGGGCCACAGGGGCTGAGCTGATATCACACTAGCCCACCCTTCCACCATAAAGCATGACTTGTGTGCTTTGTGTGAGGGAGATCAGAGGGCAGACCTGGGAACCCTGGGCTTCCCACTCCAATTTAGAAAAGGGTTACTGCTTCACCTCCCTCCTGAGTCCAGACTCCAAGTCTATGATCCATTTTCTATGGAAGTGTGTTGAACCCTC
The DNA here is from genome assembly GCF_982192425.1 of Myodes glareolus. Classification (NCBI taxonomy): domain Eukaryota; kingdom Metazoa; phylum Chordata; class Mammalia; order Rodentia; family Cricetidae; genus Myodes; species Myodes glareolus. Next base: position 20,577,008 of record NC_142037.1, on the reverse strand, counting down.
AGGTCAAAGCTGTTGTTTAGAATTGTGGACAGATGGTTGAGCCTCATGTGAGCATGGAGGACAAGACAATTGACAAACGTGGGTGCCTGCTCTGAGGAGACCCCCCACATGGTAACGAAATACACAGGGAGCACAGCTTTCTAAAGCCTGGGCCTCAGTGACAGGAGGACAGTGCAAATCCTGCTTTATACCAGCTGATGTGGGAGTCCCCTCTGTGTGCTGTCATTACCATTAATTAATTTAAAAAAAAACTGCCTTGGCCTGTTGATAGAGCAGAACTTAGGTAGGCAGGGAAGACTGAACTAAATCCTGGGAGAAAGAAGGCAGAGTCAGAGAGATGCCATGGGACCGCAGCCAGGGTCAGACATGCCAAATCTTTGCCAGTAAGTCACTGTCACATGGCTATATACAGATTAATAAAAATGGGTTAAATTAAGATATAAGAGTTGACCAATAAGAGGTTAGAGCTAATAGGCCAAGCAGTGATTTAAGTAATACAGTTTCTGTGTGATTATTTTGGTTCTGGGCAGCTGGAACAAACAAACAGCCCCCTCCTTGCAACAATTGGCACCAATGTGGTGGACTAAATCCACGTAAAACCTTGCAACAAGCTGATTTCACAGTGGTTGCTTGTCATCTCTGATGCCCTAGCTAGTTACTGCTTCCTGCTGTTTCCAGTGAGAAGTATCACAGTCAGCGAGAAAACGAGTCCCTAATTCTTGGTCTCTAGGTCCTAGATTGCTTTTCCCCTCCCATGGAGCCCCAAGAGAAGGACAATACAATTTACCTTAAAGGAAGCTTGTTTGATCTTTGGATCCCCCACACAGATCTCAATGGCTTTGTTGTAACGACGTGGAAAGCGGGACTCACACACCTGATTCTTCTGGACGGTCAGCTCTACCTCTTGAAGTGTGTTTGACCTGTCACAGTCCAGGTCTGTCCTTCCCCAACCAGCCACATAGCACATATCCCCTGGCTTCACACAGACCTTGCGCCTGGGAAGGTTGAGGGGCTTCACAGCTTTGGTCCTCTTGGCCTTCCTCTCCAGCTGTGGGAAGAAGAAAGAGTGCGGCTCATTGACTGCTGGGCTGAGACACCAGGATGGAAGAGATGAAAGGAATGCGGCGAGAGCAGGAGTAGCAACCAATGGACAGGATGGGGTTCTCTTCTCACCTTCAAGAGCATGATGTCATTGGAGTTATCCATAGGATTGTAGTCTGGATGTGGGATGGCTTTTGCCACAGGGATGATCTGCTGGGTCTTCTCTTTGATTGTTATGTTGTGGGCTCCGAGAGTGACTTTCATTGAGCTGTAGAGAGCAGAGTACAGATGGGAGATGTGGAGTGAGAGAGGACACAGTCCAGGAGCTGTAAGAGGCTAGGTGGCCAGGGTGGGGCTCTAGCTGAGGGGACTGAGGAGGCAGAAGGGCCTCAGGGTGTGAACTACTGCTTTTGTCTTCTTAAGGACACTAGACTCCTGGAGGCTCCCTCTTACTTCTCAGCAATACTCCAAAGTTTGCATTGACTCTTAATGTGCACGTTCAACCTCAACCACTGCTGTAGTCTGACCAGTGTAGTTGCTTTCAACTCAACAGTGCTGCTGCCTCTGACCTCTCACCCTTTGTCCTCAAAGTTTCCCTGTGGTCAACTTCCATTGTCACAGTCCTGCCCTCCAGTGAGCTCTCAAAGAAGGAATCACAATTAAAGCATTTAAACTCCTTTCAGGATCTCAGAAAGCATGGGTCAGCTACTTCTCCTCACCTTCCCCTGCAGTGAGCAGCTGTCAGCACAAAGTTGTCTTTTACCAGGAAGCCTCCACAGTGACTCTTATTCCCATCAATATCCACAAATTCAACAAATAACATGTAGGGACGGGAGTGGGGCTTCACCTCATGGCCCCCGATGATCTCCTCTGAAAGAAAAGACAGAATATGGGGTGTCTGCGAGAAACAGATGAGGTCTGGAGGGTGAAGGCAATGGGATCTGCAGTTCTCCAAGATGTTGTAGACGGAATTCCTTACACATAGAACAATCTCTGCTGAATTCTAAGCCTCAGGGCCCTGCTATGAAAAGGGGTGGGTAGTACTCCTCCAGGCCCTGCTTTACAAATGCATGGAAGGACAAGCTCTAAATACATGAGGCTACACTGAGGTAAATTGCCTTGATCTTTTCTTTCTTACTGCATCTCTCCAGTCCTCTGTTGTCTTGATTGGTATAATGTTTTCACCTTTTACCCAACCCCTATCCGGTGGATATTTCTTTTAAAACTGTCCTATTCTGGTGCCCAGCACATCTTGGGTTCTCAATAAATGCTTTTGGCTGCATGAATGAATGAATGACTTCTAGTTAGCTGCAGGGCTAGTAGTTCAGAACTCATGGGATTCAGGGCCCTGGGGCCATTGGAGTTGTGTGCTGACAAAGACAGGAACAGCTAGGGACATGCAGAAAGAAGTGGAGAAGCCAACCAAACCTGCAAATTTAGTGGAGGGTGTAATGCTGGCATTTGTTGCCCTGGGTCTCTTTCTTCAGAAATTGAGTGGAGAGGTTGCTAAATAATGATAATATTCTTGAGCTGGTGGCCTTACTCCATTGCAGGCAGGTCATTAAAGGGGCCATTGATCTGGGCTTAAATGAAGTTAATGATGTGCTTTTTGGAGGTTTTCATTCTCTTAACATCTCTATCTATGTATGATCCTCTCTCTCAGTGACACAAAGAGCAGGGAGAAGCTAGTGCCCACCATGTCCTCTGAGGACACCTCCCTTCTTCAGACTTTATTGAGGATCTAGTCAGTGACAAGCTAACAGGTCTGGGCTGGGCTGGGAGCTGAGGTTGAGAAACCTCCTGGTTCAGTGCAGAAAGTTCCTGACTAGAGCTGGGCAGAGACTCCACAGAGGTATTATGGGATGGAGCCCTGGAACAGGGATGTTCACTCACCTGCACCAGCTCCAAGTGGCAGAAGAAAGGTCAGGAGAATCAGGACTGCTGCCATCTTCCCAGGAAGGCTCTTGGGTTGGAGGAGGGCAGAGTGGACACAGCCCTTGTAGGATGAAGGAGGTGAGCGCTCCGTGACCTCACAGGCCTTTTAAACCTGTATACCTCTGCTCTGATTGGCTTTATTAGCTAAGGCAGTTACCTGGTTTGGGTAAAAACGACATGGTCACCACATTGACATCCTCTGAGCTAATCCTGGATAAAGACCCGGAAAAGAGGGTGCTAAGGTTGTGGTTGAGGAGGGCCTGAGACCCCAGGAAATCCACTGTGCCTGCACTGAGACAAAAGTGTGGCCTTTCTTACCTCTTACATCCTTTTGCACTCTGATAAGATCAATTTTCGTTTTTTTTTTTTTTTTTGGTTTCTTTCTTTACATTTTAAATAATACAGATAACCAGTTTATCATGAAACAGTTATAGAACTACAAATACACAGATAAAGTTATACAGTATTTAGTGAGAATTATGCAGAGCCATACTTGGTGAGGAAGAATTTCATTACATCTTCTTATTAACCTCAGCGAGTTCTGATCATACTATGAAACCATCTATTGGAACAGTCTGATGAATTAATCTTTGCTCACTCTGACTTTCCTAAACTGCTAGGATGCCACTGAGAAATCTCAAAAGCAAGTATTTACCCTGTGGTCATTGATCACATCTTGCTGTCATGAACAGTTAAATATAATGAGTCACATTGACATGTATCTGTTACTTGTTACCCGTTTATTGTTTATTGGCATTTATCTCAAAGCAAGAGCTTCAGGATTGAATTTAAAAGTCAGGAAGATTAAATGAGCCCTGGCTTCCCTGCTGAGGACTGCAGTGGTGTTTTCTGAAACAGCGCCTAGGATTTTCTGTCGAGCAAAGGGGTCTTGGTAAGATCTTGAGTGATTATTTAGTGGACTAGATCCAGAAGTGAGACTGACAGGGATGTAGCCCTTGAAAAGGCTGATATAGACTGGAGTGAGCTGAGGATCTGACCTTAGAGAACAGGTGGTTAGAGTTGTGTGAGATCAACTCTGTGGGGTAAGACAGACTAGCCTTGCCCTAGGAACAGTTGTGCATGTATGTGCATGCATGCCTGTGTGTGCGTGCGTGTGCATGTGTGTGTGTGTGCATGCGTGTGTGTGCGTGCATGTGTTTTATTTTTGAATTTCCTTCTTTCCCACTTTATGACCAAGAGAAGTTTTCTTGTCCTAGTTGTGAACTGCAGTCCTGATATAATTGGATCAAAATTAATGATCTGGTCTTTGGGTATGTAGACTTTTGGGTTTTCTGAGCCATAGTGAAGGGGTAATTGTTTTGAACTACACATTACTAACGCAAGTTGCAATGAACGAAGATGTTTCCCCTTGGAAAGGGACCATATATAAGTGACACAATATCTGCACATACAGGTAAGCGACAAAATTCTAGAGAATAAAATAATCCTAATTATATGGTGCCCATTTATACAGAATCTTTCAAAACTATGGAGCATGTTCCATGTTTGTAATATCTAATAAAGAAATTGAACACATATAAATAGTATAATTTATTTTGGTATGCTTTTATCATAAAGGCAAAGGAGGACAACGTGAATTTTGTGGGATATTTGACATTGCTTTTGAGCAAGAAATGCTTCACTCCCCAGCTTGATGGGCATAGCTCTGAATTCAGGTGAATTTTTAAGGTGGGACTGAGATATTTTAGTTCTAATTTTATGACTACTGTGTTTAACATTTTAAATTAAAAGAAAATTAAAATTGAATTATAACATCCCCTCTATTATCCCTCTAAATCCTCCCAGGTTTCTCCATCCTCTTTAGATTGTGGCCTCTTTTCTGTCATTATCATTCTCTCTCAATCTCTCTCTCTTTCTCTCACACAAACAAGAGGATAAAAATATAAATTCAGCCTACAGGGTTGGTTTATTATTGCTTGATGCATAGTTCTTTTAGGTCTGACCACTTGGGATTAGAAAACTATTAAGGGGAGTCATCTTTGGGGAAGACTGCTTCTCCCTCTCTCAGCACTTTATAATTGCCTGTTGCTCTTCATCTTGCAATGGGGTCCTTGGTTTTTCCCCAAATACTGTAGAAGGTCAACTGGTGCTGTCATTGTTCAGTTCTTGTTTAAGCAGTAATATTGATGTGATTTCACGGGTGTAAGTCCCTTGTCATATCTAGAAACATTTATCTAAAAGACTTTTACCCCTTGATTATGTGTATGTGTCTACATTTGTGTCTCTGCTTGGATTTGGGCATGTGCATGTGAGTACAGGTGTCCTTGGAGGCCAGAGGAGCTGAGGTTACAGGCAGTTATGAGACATTCAACATGGGTGCTCAGAATTGAACTTAGGTCCTCTGCAAGAGAAGTGTGTTCTGTTAAGACTGACAGGCATTTCTCCAATCCTGTGTACTCAGTTCTTAAAAGTAGAAGCTCACACATGTAGGTGCTGGGGGAAAGTGCCAGTATGAATACAAAGTGTGGTTGTGAAGTGTGAGCACTGGTCTCTGAGAAGGACCTATAAATGCCCTGGAAAGAATGTGAAGAGACACGAGCAAAAATATTCTTAGGTTGAATAGAAGATTGCCATTCTAGGCATTCCTTTTGAAAATCAGCAGGTAACAAACATGCTGAGTAAAATGAACTTGGGAATATATCAAAATAGTGACATTATTTTGGGAAATCTTGAGATCTGTTTTCAATTCTCTTGCCCAGTGTAATAGCAAGGCTACATTACTGTCACAAAACTGTATTCTGCTGTGTTGAAATGCAGAGAGTTATTTGCCTTAGTTTGAGCTTTCCATAATTCCACCTCCACCTGGAGCACTTATGGTTTGAAATCCAGCGCTGACAGGCTGGCTATCCCTTAAAGATGAAGTGAGCAGTCAAACTGACTAAAGGCTTCCCCCATCAGTCAGTTGTCATTCTCAAGCTCTGGCACAAATATTTTTGACGACACAGGAAGTAGCTTGACAATGTTTTGGTGATATCCTTAGTTTGACCATCTTACTTATGAAATGTAAATGATGTCACCAGAGTTAGCATGAACACTTTTTAGGAATTCCTGGCATTTGGAGATGATTCTATCCCTTGTCTCTTTTGAAATTCTGTCCTGATGATGAGTTAATGTTTTTCCACTAGATTTCCTTTTAAAAGCACTTTTTCTTCTTTGGCAACTTCATAGATGTAATCGATGTACTTTGGTTATTTTTACCCACAATTGTCCTGTCTTATTCCCCTGCTTTCCCCACTGAAACCTTCTTCTTTGTGCATAAATTTTCTTGACGACCTTTGCAAGACCATATCATTAAACATGAGTCTAGTGCGGTGATTGCACTGTCTTCTCTTAATTTTATGGGTTCCTCTCAAGTTTCCTTCTCATTTTTTGTTGTTGTTGAGACAGGATATTTGTGTAGTCCCAGCTGTCCTGGAATTGGCTGTGTAGACAATGTTGGGCTTGAAATAAGATATCCTCCTGTCTCTGTTCTTCAGTATTGGGATTAAAGGTGTATGCCACCATTGCCAGCTTCTCTCTATTTTGAGTTCTGTTTTCTTATACGATGTTATAGAGGTCATGCTGTGATTATATATAATAATAGATAAGGAACTAATTTTTACTTTTATTATGAAAATTGACAAGAAAATAGAAAGCAAGGTTTGATATGGCAACATATCAGCTGCAGATGCAGTGCAAAGTGGCAGCTGAGTGTAAGAATGGTGGCTGGATGATGGGTGCGAGGCATGGCAGAGATGTGTGTGCTCTTAATGATGAAGAGAATGCTTGCTGGTTTTCCAAATAGCATTAAGCACCCATTATCTGCAACAGTAGAATAAAATATCATTGATAATTTCTGCATTTCACTACGTCACTAGAAGCACATGCAAATTTTATAGTGTCAATTTGACCATTTGCAGTTGCAAGATGAAACAGCTGAAGCCTCATTCTACCATCAAACTAAATCCATGCATGTGTGTCAATAACAAGAGCACACATGTGTTCACCTTACACGATATTGGAACATGTTGTCATCTACAAACTTCGTGCTCAAGAGTCACAGTATAGTTACGAAAACAATCTCTCTCTCTCTCTCTCTCTCTCTCTCTCTCTCTCTCACACACACACACACACACACACACACACACCTCATAATGTTCTCAGGGAGCTTATGATTTTATGTTGGGTTGTATGGATACCAATTATGAACGACATGCAGCCTCAAGTCACCAAAACACTCTGAGCTGGTCTATACAAATTGAGTGGCTTCTTTTCTTTACTTCTTTCCTTTCAAAAAATTAATTGAAAATATTATTTTTTCATACAATGTATTCTGAGAATGGTTGGCTCCCTCAATCTCCATCCAGATCCACCCACTTTCCCACCCAGAAACATTATTAAAATAAAACCTTATAAATAAATAAAAACACAAACCAAAAATTACCAGATCCAAAATCTATAGCACTCAATATTTTTCCTATTTATATTCTTTTAATAAAAACAATATCTTTTATTTTACATACCAATCCCAGTTCCTTCTCCCTCCCCTCCTCTCACTCCCCCACCATTCCCCCACCCCACCTCCTACCCAGTCATCCCAGAGGGTGAGACCTCCCATGGGGAGTCAATAAAGTCTGTCACATCACTTGAGGTGCTGAGAAGAAGGTATATTCTTTTGTGTTTGTGTGTAATGTTCTATAGATATCTGTTAAATTCATGTAGATTTAAGCGTTAGTAATTTTTCTTTTAAAAATGAGGGTACTCTTGTTTTGGGGGAATAGAAGTTAAAAATTGAGATTTTATCTTGATGGATTTTTCCTATGATGAATATGAAATGTCTTTCATCTCTTTTGATAAATTTTAATTTGAAATCTATTTTGTTAGCTATTAGGATAGCTACTCCATCTTGTTCCTTAGGTCCATTCGATTGAAAAATCTTTTCCCAACCCTTTATTCTGAGGAAATGTCTGTCTTTGAAGTTGAGATGTATTTTTTGTATGCAGCAGAAGAATGAATGATCTTTTCATATCTCAGTTAGCCTGTGTCTTTTTACAGGCGAATTGGAACCATTGATATTAAGAGATAGTAATGATCAATGACTGTCAGTTCCTGTTATTTTCTGGTTTTGTGTTGGTGGTGGTATTTTGTGTGCGTTTCCCTTATTTGGGTTTTGCTGTTGTGGGATTATCTATTGCCTATGGTTTGTGGGTGTAGCTAATTTCCTTGGGTTGGAATTTTACTTCTAGAACTTTTGATAGGGCTGGATTTGTGTATAAATTTTTTTTAAAATCTGGTTTTGTCATGGAATATCTTGTTTTCTCCTTCTATGGTGATTGAAAGCTTTGCTGGGTATAGTAGTCTGGACTGGCATCCGTGGTCTCTTAGTGCCTGCAGAACATCTATTCTGGACCTTCCGACTTTCATTGTTTCCGTTAAGAATTCAGGTGTAATTCTGATAGGTCTGCCTTTATGTGTTACTTGTCCTTTTTCCTTTGCAACTCTCAATATTCTTTCTTTATTCTTTATCTTTAGTGCTTTTTTTTTACTATGTGACAAGGGAAACTTTTTTTCTGGTCCAGTCTATTTGGCGTTCTGTAAACTTCTACGTTCACAGGCATGTCCTTCTGTAGGATGGAAAAGTTTTCTTCTATGGGGTTTGTTCATCATGTGACAGACAGGACCCCTCTACTGTCCGTGAATGTGGGTCTGAGTGAGCAGCTTGGCTGGTCTCCATTTCACAGAGTGCAGCAAATGGCAGTGTCCCTGGCCATGCTCCTAGGCTTGCATTCTTCCCTTGTGGCAGGGAAGAAACCAGGAGCTCACTTTAGTTCAGGTTCAGGCTCACTGCTTTCATGAGTAAGGATTTATTTGACCTGAGGGGTCCTCGCCTTCTGGCTTTGCTCCAAAAGACTCAGTACTGGGCACCTACAATCCCAGGGACTCAGAGTCCCCGGCCCCTGCCTTTGTGCTTGACAGACTGCAAGGGCAGCCCGTGTCGTTCATGTCTGGTCTTCCCTTCTCAGTTTCTGGGACGCTGGAGTCTAAAGGATGATCCATTCCTCACTCATGGAAACTCCCATCCTCATAACTTCTGCCCGTGATCCATAGTTGAAAGTGAGGCCTCTGATCTTTGGCCCTTCTGTTTGTCTGTCTGCCTTTCATTCCCAGTGTGTAATCCAGCCCTGCTAAACTCTGTCCCTCTGGCAGGGTGCCGCCTTCCACCATAGTGAAGCCAAATCTGGGGCGGATCTATCTCTCTTCTACCTGTCCTATCCCCACTGTTCAGGGAGCCCTGTCTCTGATGGTCCCTCTTCCCACCCTACTGTGGGGCTAGCAGTGCTGGGGAATTTTTCTGTCTACTTCATGTATGAAAGAATGTGTGAATGGTGAGGACACACAGATGTGATTCTGTTTTAAATGTATGTTCTACATGTCCTGTATGTCTCTCTTGTTATTTGGATCTGTTTAAAATTTGCTGGGCTGCTCTAAAAATCATGTGGCTTTGCTGAGACTTGCGCCATGTGACCACCACCATCTTGACTAAGGGCAAGGAGGCCAGGTCAGATGACCTCACCACTACCTTTACTTTAGGTGACCACTGCCATCTTGACTAAGGGCAGGTCAGGTAACCTAGTAGCCATATTTACTGAAGGTGCTCTTCCTCCTCTTGCCTTTTAGTTACATTTTTGTCTCTAAAGTCCTCGTACTGACTCTGTTACATCTGGTATGTTTTGCACAGTGGCATGCTTTTGGTAGAACCCAGAAGAGCATCTGCTTTCAACTCCTGTTTAACATATGTGTGTGTGCACGCATGTGACTTTTGATTTAATGTTATGTATGAATATAAGCTACCTTTAACTCTGTATGTATGTATATGTGTATGCAACCTGAATTCAACTGTGTATATTTGTACATATACTTACTATTAAAAAATTATTTTAAGATTTATTTATTATGTCTATAATGTTCTGCTTGCATACCAGAAGAGGGCACCAGATCTCATTAAAGATGGTTATGAGACACCACATGGTTGCTGGGAATTGAACTTGGGATCTCTGGAAGAGCAGCAAGTGCTCTTAACCTCTGAGCCATCTCTTCAGGCCCCTAAAATATGTTGTAAGTAGTCCTAATGAGCTCTGTTCATTGCCTCTCCTTCTAGATTAAGGAAGCAATAAATCTCAAATATTTTAAATTGGTATGTACTTCTAAATGATAAATATATGGTCAAATCTGTTACAGCATACTGCATTGTGATTCACTCTTTTTAAAAATATATTCTATATAATGATAAAAATTTAGGATTACAAAGATCTATTTCAGATTAACAAAAGCGAAGTATTTATGTCTTTGCCAAAAGTTCAACACCAAGCTTCTAGAGAATTTAGATCAGTAACAACATATATTTGATACCCACAGAATGGTTATCTTGATTTCTTTCCTGAGCTCTTTAAGAGCTTTAATTTTGACAGTAAAGGAGCTTCTATTCAAAATCATTATTTGTAAGGCTAAACCCAACAGGAATGTTAGGTAAAGTCCTAATCTTATGGAAGTTGCCAGCCTACTGTAGACTGTTGAGGAATACAAGTTAAGAGTCATCTTATACATGATCAAGAGTCATCTTATACATGATCAAGTACTTTAATTGTGGGTGGGTACTGGGTACTGATACAATTAGTTACAAGAGTAAAGCCTTAACTAGCTACCTGCATACTTAAGATAAGTAACTAAAGGCAAAGATTGTCTACTCATATAAACCCTATAGACAGCCCTCAAATACTCGGAGATCTGGGGAATACGGCATTTAAATGTTTAATTATTAACAGGGTTTTTGGAACAGAAAGCCAGGTGAGCTCCTGGCAGCAATCCCATTTTCTTCAAAGAAAATAAATGAGCACAGAAGAACATCCATCCATAACTCATTTCATCAAGTGAAAGTGTTAACCACTGCCTTTCATCTAAACCGTTGAAGACCTTCAGACAATGGACAACAAGACAATGGAATCGACTGTCTGGTTGCCCAGGGCACAGTAGGCTGGTCTTCCTATGAACTCCTAAACTGCAGAACCTTCTGAAGCCCAGCAGGCCCCACACTGACAGCAAAAGGCAAATGTTACCCTGAAGCCCCTGCCCTCAACAACCATGGAGGACCCTGGGGAGTGGCTGTCTAGGTAACCCATCAAGTAAGTTCTCTGACATTTTTAAAGCAATAAGTCAGGTAAAATTTCATCCTTCTCAAGAACTCTGATGCAGTTTGATGGCTGGGAGGTTTGCCTATTTAAAAGGGACAAGCTCACAAAACAGGCTTCAGCATAACTTCTTACAATGTTTAAATAACAGGTGTTTTAAGATGCAAAGCTCAAACACTAATGATAGCTTATGCTGGAGAGGATGTGCAGTAAGGGGAACACTCATCCCTTGCTGGTGGGAATACAACCACTTTGAAAATCAGTATGGCAGTTTCTCAGAAAATTGGGAATTAACTTACCTCAGTATCCAGCAATACCACGCTTGAGCATATACCCAAAAGATGCTCAATCATACTACAAAAGCATTTGTTCAACTATGTTTATAGCAGCATTATTTGTAATACCCAGAACATGAAAAAAAGTCTAGATGCCCCTCAACTGGAGAATGGATGATGGATGAAGAAAATGTGACACATTTATACATTAGAATACTACTCAGTGGTAAAAATATATATATATATATATATATATATATATATATATATATATATATATGACATCTTGAATTTTGCATCCAAATGGATGGAACTAGAAAACACTATCCTTAGTGAGGTAGCCCAGACCCAAAAAGATGGATATGGTATGTACTAACTCATAAGTGATACTAGCTATAAACAAAGGACATTGAGCCTATAGTTCATGATCCTAGAGAAGCTAAGTAATAAGGTGAACCCAAAGAAAAACATAAATAGATCCACCTGGAAATTGGAAACGGACAGGATTGACTGGCGGGGTTGGGATCATGGGGGTTGGGGGAGAGGGAGGGTAGCAGGAAAAGAGAAGGGGAGAGGGGGAGGGGAGAGGAGAACTTGAGGGAATGGGATAGTCGAAATGGAGGAAGGACTGAGATGAGAGAAAGGAGAGAGATACCTTGATTGAGGGAGCTATTTATAGGGTTAGCAGAAACCTGACTCTAGAGAAATTCCCAGGAATCCTAAAGGATGACCACACCTAGGACCCTGGGTAATAGAGGAGAGGGGACCCGATCTTGTCTTACCCTATAGTCAGGATGATGATTATCTTAAATATCACCATAGAGCCTTCATACAGCAACTGATGGAGGTAGGGACAGAGACCAGCATCGGAACACTGGACTAAGCTCCCAAAGTCCAGGTGAAGAGTGGAAGGAATGAGAATATGAGCAAGGAGGTCAAGACCATGATGGGTTCACCCACTGAAACAGTTTGTCTGAGCTAATGGGAGCTCACCAACTCCAGCCAAACTGGGAAGGAACAAGAATAGGACCAAACTAGTTCCTCTGAATGGGGTTGGCATTTGCATAGCTGGGGAAGACTGAGGAGCCACTGGCAGTGACACCAAGATTTATCCCTACTGCATGTACTAGCTTTTTGGGATTCTATTCTCTTTGGATGTATACCTTACTCAGCCTAGATATAGTAGGGAGGACCTTGGGCCTTCCACAAGGCAATGTGCCTTACCCTCTCTTAGGATTAGATGGGGGTGGGGTTGGAGGGTGTATGGAGGAAATGGGAGGAGAGGAGGGAGCGGGATCTTGGGTTGGTTTTTTTTTTTTTAAAAAAAAAAGGGAAAAAAACATGTAAAGCTCAAGGTATCAGGGTCTAAAACAGTTTTCTGGTGTCAGAAGGTGTTTTAAGGTATGCAAAAGCAAGTTATTAAGGTGTGTATAAAGGTCTGAGGATATGCTGGGCTGTGGTGGCGCATGCCTTTAATCCAAGCACTTGGGAGGCAGAGGCAGGTGGATCTCTGTGATTTTGAGGCCAGCCTGGTCTACAAGAGCTAGTTCTAGGAGAGGCTCCAAAGCTACAGAGAAACCCTGTCTCAAAGAAAAAACAGCAAAAATAGCTGAAGATAAAAATGATGTTTCAGGGTACAAGGAAGTGTGTACAAATGAAAGTTATCATATTTCTCTCTCATTATGCTGCTGTTCATAGTCTTAACATTAATAAAATTATGATAAGGCATTAACCTATCTTTGGCATTGTACTATCACTACTATACTGCAAGATCAAGATTTTGAATTCTCTTTGGTCAATTTCTACCTAAAAGATACTTTTCACTGTGCAAAAACATTTGTCTGGCATAAATACACTGCCGTCTATACAAAGTGTGTGTCTAAAACTTATATTTTCACAAACTCAAAGAACTCTTGTAAGTTTCAGGGATTCAACCTGGAGGATTTACCTTAAATACGTCAGATGTACCCCTCCCTCAATTACCAGGCCCTAAGAGCCCAAGTCTTCCCACCTTTCCCTGACACCCTCCCCCTCAGTCACCAGAACCTAAAGAAAATATTATTTTCTTCCTAAACTTAATCTTGTCCTCTGCTTTGCCAACACCTGGCCAGCTCCAAGAGACACTGGACAGTTCCACAGAGCCTGCACAGCAGTGAAGCAACCAGATACCACAGGACACGGCCAACATCCCAGCCTTTTCAGGTCCCACAAGATTTTGACCAACCCACGAATCATCAAGATGCAGCCTTGAGAACCCGGCACCCCTATTTCTGTCCCACTTCATATCCCCTTTAACTTCCCTACCTTTTTATGATAAGAAAAAGATGAGAATGTTAGGATTATGCTGGCCTTCCCTGTCACCTGGCAGGATGAACCCAGACAGTACTCTGTCCCTTTAAGAGACAAGCTCTATGGGCCTGGAGAGATGGCTCAGCGGTTAGGAGCATTGCCTGCTCTTCCAAAGGTCCTGAGTTCAATTCCCAGCAACCACATGGTGCCTCACAACCATCTATAATAAGGTCTTGGGCCCTCTTCTGGCCTGCAGACATACGTGTAGACAGAATATTGTATACATAATAAATAAATAAATATTTTTTTAAATAAAGAGAGACAAGCTCCACCAACTACCAATCTTTCTCTTCCTGCTGAGGCAAGCTCATCTTAGCCATCTCTTCTCTCCCCTCCTCTTCCATCTTCTCTCTCTCTGTCTCTCTGTCTCTGTCTCTCTCTCTCTCTTTCTCTCTCTCTCTCTCTCTCCTATCCTCCCAAAACCCTCTAATTAAACTCTATATACCATATATATAAATCCATCCTGCAGATTCAGTTTACTATTGCCTGAACGCATATTTCTTTCATATCTGAACACTTAGGATTGGATAACCTTTAATTAAGGGGACTCATCTTTGGGGAAGACTATTTCTCCCTCTCTCAGCACTTTATAATTGCCTGTTATTCTTCATCTTGGGATGAGGTCCCCCTGCTATTTCCCCAATTACTTTGAAAGGTCAACTGATGTTGTCATTGTTCAGGTCTGGTTTAAGCAATCATATTGTTGAAATTTCATTGGTGTATTTTCCTTGTCATATCTAGAAGATATTTATTTAAAATATTTTTGACTTTTGATTATGCATATGTGTCTGTGTTTCAGTTCATGTTTGAGTATGTGCAAGTGACCTAGTAATCCCACTTCTGGGTAAACAGCTAAAGAATTTAAAATCAGTATGTTGTAGAGTATCTGCATTCTCATACTAACCATAGCAGTATTCCCAACAATTAGGTAATTTCCAAACTAAATTAATGAATGGGTGAATAGTAACAATGTGTCACATAAGGCAGAGTGCAATCTAGACATTAAATTTTGAAAATTTATTTAATTTTATGTGTAGGGTGTTTGTATGTGTATCACATATGTGTGTGCGTTTTTGTGTCAGTGTGTGTGTTTGTACACATGTGTGTGGTATGTGTGTGTGTCTAACTGTGTCTATGGGTGTATGTGTGTGCATGTGTATGGTATATGTGTGTGTGTGTGTGTGTGTGTGTGTTCTGGTGTCTCTGTGTGTATATGTGTGCGTGTATTCATGTGTATGTTGCCCCTGGATGTCAGAATAGGACAATAGACGCCCTGGAGCTGGAGTCAGCATACTTGTGAGACATCATGTGAATGCTGGGAATTGAACCTGAATCTTCTGCTAGAGCAATAAGTGTTCTGAACCACTGAACCAGCTTTCCAGTTCATTATCCAGAGATAAGAGGATGAAGTAATTCATTATTTGTAGTAATACAGTTGAAACTGAGATACGATCCTAGGACAAATAATCTAGGGACAATAGAAAAATAAGGCATAATCACATTGTGTCTAAGTCTAAAACAAGGGAAACTGCAGAAGTGGAGAGAAGAGTGGTTCATGGAGCTGAAGAGATTAGAACTGGAAGCTCTTGATCAGGGAGCACAGAATTTCAATTAGGGCAATGGACAACTTTTTGAGATCTGCCGCACAGTATGTTAATAACGCATCATGTATTTCTAAACGTCTATCAAACAAATGTATGTTCTCACTACACAAATGGAAACTATTTGAGTTTGTAGGATGTCAACTAACATAATTTAATCATTTGACATCATATACATATAACATCACTTTCAAGCCTGAAAATGTGTGATTTAATAAAAAATTTTTAGCCTGACATTTGATAAGGAATTTAGTTTTATAAAACACACAAATATTGGTATGGGGGGAAGCACAGGGAGGCAAAAGGACTCTAATTATTCAAATTTTGCCCTATACTAGGGAACATATCAGCTGCTTAGGTGAAATTCTATGAAAATTCTGTAGCAGCCATCCATGATGAGTTGCATTAACTAACATTCTAAGGACACTGAGGAGAAGCAGGATATGCTTGGATCAAATCCAACCCAGAGCTGGAAACCTGTCACTGGCTAGATTCTCAACAAGGTCTGCAGAAGGGCAGTGTCCTCAGAGAACATGGTGGGAACTAGCTTCTTCCTGCTCTTTGTGTCACCTGGAGAGTGGATCATCCCTAAAAGGAGAAGAAGCAGAGAATGCAAAGTTCCTAAAAAGTATACCATTAACTCTACTGGAACGTAGATCCTGGGCAGCTTTAATGACCAGTCAGCAGTGGGGTAAGGCCACTAACTCAGGAATATTAGCATCATTATTAACCTCAACCCTCAGAATGGGACCTGAGGTTCAGAAAGCTCCTGATTAAGAGCAGGAAGTTTCTGACTAGAGCTGGACAGAGAATCCACAGAGGTATTATGGAATGGTACCTCTGGAACAGGGGTGTTCACTCACCTGCACCAGCTCCTCCAAGTGGCAGAAGAAAGGTCAGGAGAATCAGGACTGTTGCCATCTTCCCAGGAAGGCTCTCGGGTTGAAGGAGGGCAGAGTGGACACAGCCCTTGAAGGATGAAGGAGGTGAGCGCTAAGTGACCTCACAGGCCTTTTTTACCTGTGCACCTTTGCTCTGATTGGCTTTATTAGCTCAGGACATTGTCTGGTTTAGGTAAAAATGACATGTTCACCACATTGACATCCTCTGAGCTATTCCTGGATAAAGACAAGGAAAAGATGGTGTTAAGATTGTGGTTGAGGAGGGTCTGAGACCCCAGGAAGTCCACTGTGCCTGCACTGAGACAAAAGGGTGGCTTTTCTTATCTTTTACATTTGTTTTCATTCTGGCAATATCTCTTTTTAATTCCTTTGGCTTTTCTTTCTTTCTCTCTTTTCTTTTTTAAAAATGATAATGACACCCAATTTACCACAAAACAGTTATAACACTAAAAATACACAGACAAAATTATACAGTATTTATTAAGAGCTGATACTGCATCCTATTTGGTGAGGCAGAGTTTCAGTACATCTTCTCATTAACCTCTGAGACTTCTGATCATACTGTGGAACCATCTGTTGGAATAGTCTGATGAATTAATCTTCACTCACTCTGACTTTCCTAAACTGCTAGGATGTCACAGAGAAGTCTCAAAAGCAAGTATTTACCCTGTGGCCATTGATCATATCTTACTGTCATACATAGTTAAATATATTAACGAATCATAAATGATGTTTATCAATTACCTGTTTACTATGTATTGATGTTCATCTTTAAGCAAGAGCTTCAGGATTGAATTTAAAGGTCAGTAATATTAATTTAAAGGTCAGCACTGGGTTCCTTGCTGAGGACTGCAGTGGTATTTTCTACAACATTCCCTAGGATTTTCTGTAGATAAACAAGGACTTTGATTAGATCTTGAGTGATTATTTAGTGGGCTAGAGCCGGAAGTGAGACAGACAGGGACCCAGCCCTTGAAAAGGCTGATATTGACTGGAGTGAGCTGGGGATCTGAGTTTAGAGCACAGATGGTTAGAGATGTGTGAGATCAGCTCTGGGAGGTGAGACAGGCTGGTCTTGCTCTCAACACAGGTGTGTGTGTGTGTGTGTGTGTGTGTGTGTGCTTGTGGACATGTGTGGGGTCTATGTGTGTGTTTCTGTGTCTATATGTGTGTGTGCATGTGTGGTATATGTGTATGTGTTCTGGTATCTGTGTGCGTGTGTGTGTGTGTGTGTGTCTGGGTGTGTCTGTGCGTGTATTCATGTGTATGTTACACATGGATGTGTGTGTCTGTGCGTGTATTCATGTGTGTGTTACCCATGGATGTCAGAATAAGACAGTGGATGCCCTGGAGCTGGAGTCAGCATACCTGTGAGACATCATATGGATGCTGGGAATTGAACCTGAATCCTCTGCTAGAACAACAAGTGTTCTAAACCACTGAACTATCTCCGTTCATTATCCAGAGATAAAAGGATGATGTAATTCCATCATTTGCAATGATGCAGTTGAAATTGAGACACGATCCTAGGACAAATAATCTAGGGACAGTAGAAAAATAAGGCATGATCTCACTGTGTCTAAGTCTAATACAAGGGAAACTGCAGAAGTGGAGAGAAGAGTGGTTCATGGAGCTGAAGAGATTAGAACTGGAAACTCTTGATCACGGGGCACAAAATTTCAATTAGGGTGATGAACAACTTTTTGAGATCTGCCGCACAGTATTTTAATAATGCATCATGTATTTCCAAACATCTATCAAACAAATGTATGTTCTCACTACACAAATGGAAACTATTTGAGTTTGTAGGATGTCAACTAACTTAATTTAATCATTCGACATCATATACATATAACATCACTTTGAAGCCTGAAAATATGCAATTGAGGTAAAATTTTAAAGATGTCATTTAATAAAGAAATTGGCCTTATAAAACATGCAAATATTGGTATTGGACGAAGAAAGGACAGATAGACAAAAGGAGTTCTATTTATTCAAATGTTTCTCCATACTGGGGAACACATCAGCTACTTAGGTGAAATTCCATGAAGTTCTGTAGAAGCTATTCATGATTACTTGCATTAATTAACATCCTAAGGACACTGAGGGGAAGCAGGACATGCCTGGATCAAATCCAAACTTTTTACCTCTCTTGTAGACCATGCATACTACAATAGGAAGGTCTCAGTTGTCACAACATGGTTTTCTGGTGTCATATTGCAATGAATTTAGGTTGTCATTCTCCTTGGCACTAAGTTAGAAGGTTCTTGGACCAAATGGACTGGGGAATCATTGTGGGGAGGGGATGTTGGAAATGGGAGCCACTTTTTCATCTCGGCCGCACAGAACCAAAATAATCACACAGCAATCATATTATTTAAGTCACTGCTTGGCCCTTTAGCTCTATCTTCTTATTGGCTAGCTCTTACATATTAATTTAACCCATTTCTATTAATCTGTATATCACCATCAGGTTGTAGCCTACCAGCAAAATTCTGGTGTCTGACTCTGGCAGCAGCTCCACAGCGTCTCTCTGACTCTGCCTTCTTCCTCCCAGCATTCAGTTCTGTCCTCCCTGCCTACCTAAGTTCTGCCCTATCAATAGGCCCAAAACAGTTTCTAAATCCATTAATGGTAATCAAAGCACACAGAGGGGACTCCCACATCAAGGGGGACTTAAACGATCTCTTGAAAGATGTTCAAGGAACTCTGACCCCAAGTGTCTAAACTACAAGGATTCTCTCTCTGCTACAGTGACTCTAAACTTGATAGTTAAGGTGTCTTGGTGGTCTTTCCTTTATTGCACTACACAGATTTATCAGAGACTTTTGTTAGGAGACATTATATATATTTGGTTTTTCAAGACAGGGTTTCTCTGTAGCTTTGGAACCTGTCCTGGAACTAACTCTTGTAGACCAGGATGGCGTCAAACTCACAAAGATATGCCTGCCTCTGCCTTCCAAATGCTGAGATTAAAGGCATGCACCACCACCGCCCAACTAGGAGTCATTACACCTTGAGAGACAATTCAGTGAAACCAATTTCTCCAGCAAATCAGAATTGATAACCTAGCTATAAATTAATCCATTACTTATGGTGGACTCATTTCTCAGGAATTAAGACTTCTGGGCAAGCCACACTCAAAGTTTTCTAGAGAGAAGCTCATTCTCCGGACATGATCTTACTTTGCAACTGAGGCTCAATTTGAAAGCTCTATCCTCCTCAGCCATGGAGGGCTGAAATTACAGGAGAGCATCGCCATATCTCTCACAGATATTAAAACCATTGAGTTCAGTCATTTTTGTGAGGGGAGTTGGGTGCACATCTTTGTGATTTGGAATCCATGTATCACAGCTGTAGGGGAAATATCATTCCATGTTTAAAGGACAAACTACATAATGTAGAGTAGCAGCCTGGTCCTGCAGAGGGGTTGTGTTCTTTGTGGACTCTCCCACAATGCTTCAGGCCAAATACTTCTGAGAAATAAGGCAAATGAATCCATGCCTACATTTATGTCAAGGTAAAATATGTATGTTGCTGAAGAACATGTGTATCAGTTACTTTCCCATTAGTGTGATAAAGCACCATGACCATGGCAGCTTCTAGAAGAAAGACTAGGACATAGGGATCAGGTGAGGCATCACTGAAAGCATGGCAGCAGGAGCAGGATGATAAGGAGTCATATCATTTGCTAAGTTACACACAACCGTGCGCATGACAGAGAGAGAAAGAGAGAGACAGAGAGAGAGAGAGAGAGAGAGAGAGAGAGAGAGAGAGAGAGAGAGAATTGCAAGTGGTGTGAGTCAAAGCCTGCCCCAGCAATGGACTTCCGCCATCAAGGCCATATTTCCTAACATC
This sequence comes from Myodes glareolus, assembly GCF_982192425.1. Lineage (NCBI taxonomy): Eukaryota > Metazoa > Chordata > Mammalia > Rodentia > Cricetidae > Myodes > Myodes glareolus. The sequence goes on along the minus strand of NC_142037.1, from coordinate 20,556,861 downwards.
CCCAAACAGCATCATAAGCTGGGAACCACGTGCCCAAATATATGAGCCTAGAGGGAACATCATCACTAAAAACCACCACAGGAAGGTGGCATGGGACACAAACAGAACAGAAACTATATTCTCTAAGTCTCCAGAAAATGGTGCTGGCAAATGGATGATGTTGGACAGGACAATGGAGGTATGCCAGTATGGATTCCCCAGCACAAACCAAAAGACCTTGTGTTGTTGTGTTTGCTCTGTGTGTTTCAGGGGAGTCTTATACTCTGGGTCTATATCCTCCCAAGGTGTCTTACAGTTCTCTCTGGCTTGCTTGACTGCAATGGCCGGGAAGAACAGAGATGTTGGGTCTTGATGAGTTGAAGAATTTCCTTTCCCAGGTGCAGAACATCAGTACAGATGTTAGGGGAGCAGAGGGAGCTCTATGCAAATGTGAGGGCTGGGAGATACTTCCACAGAGCAGAGGAATCTGAAGCAGTCTGTGTTTAAGGCATTTACTGCCTCTGAATCTACTCCAATAAGTGCTCAAGGGAGCAAAGCAAGGTGGCCTTGAACACCTTCAACACACAGCTGTGGGAGGGACCCAGGAGTTTCTCTCCATGGGGAGTCAGAGCATGGGCTCATCACCATAGAATCTTCATCCTTCAATGGATGGAGCTAGAGATAGAGACCCTCAGTAGAGAAATGGACTGAACTCCCAAGGTCCAGTTGAAGAACAGAAGGAGGCAGAATATGAGCAATGGAGTCAGAACCACTAGGGGTTTTGTCCACCCACTGAGACAATGTGCCTGTTCTAATAGGAGCTCACCAAATCCAGCTGAACCAGGACTGAACGAGTATGTGATCAAACTGGACTCTCTGAACGTGGCTGACAATGGGAGCGGACTGAGGAGCCATCGATAATGGGCACTAGGACCTGTTTCTACTGCATGCACTGACTATTTGGGACCCTAATCTATTTGGATGTATATCTTCCTAGGCCTGGATGGAGGGGGGAGGGCCTTGAACTTCTCACAGGCAGGGTACCTTGTCCTCTCTTAAGGAGGGAGGAGTAGGGAGGAGGGTTAGTGGGGGAGCACGAGGGGAATGGGAAGAGGGAAGGAAATGTAAATTTTTGAATAAAAAAAATATTTGTGTGAAAAAATAATGGGGGAAGAGAATAATTAGTAAAATAGATCATAAGGAGTCTTGATGAAAATGAAAAAGAAATGTTAAGATGTTTAATATAAAGAGGAAAAAAAGAGCTTATTGTGTTATTTATACTGCCAAAAAGAACATTAACTAAACTGAATCATTATAGAAGAATGATGGTGTATGTGGAAAATACATTCACTGGTTTTTATTACAGGAAAAAATTCTAGTGATGAATATTAAAATTTAGCCAAGGAAAAGCTGTCATAATTTAAAATATTTGAAGAATGTTGAAAAATACTGACCTGGAATCTTAAATTCTGGACGTCTTTCAAACACTGTATTAAGAAGGATGTTATGATCCGTGATCTCAACAACAATGGTGGTAAGCTAGATTCACAATCATGGGCGTGAATTCCATCCTATGTATCTCCAATAAAATAAATGATTATTAACCCTAAAAACAATGAACACTTAAATATTGAAGTGTGTGGTCCTAACTGACACGATTTACAAATTTCTCAAAAAACATTCTTCACATCTTGAATTTTGCATGCAAATGGATGGAAATAGAAAGCACTATCCTGAGTGAGGTAACCCAGACCAAAAAAGATGAATATGGTTTGAACTCACTCACGAGTGGATTTTAGCCATCAATAAAGGACATTGAGCCTATAATTTGGAATCCTAGAGAAGCTAAATAAGAAGGTGAACACAAAGAAAAACATATAGTTATCCTCCTGGATATTGGAAGTAGACAAGATTGCCAGGCAAAAATTGGGAGCTTGGGGGTGGGAGTGGGGTGGGGATAAGGGAAGATGGGGAGAGAAGGGAGAAGGGGAGATGGGGAGAGAGAAGGGAGATGGGGAGGATGGGGAGAGCTTGGGGGAATGGGATGGTTGGGATAGAGGAAGGGTGGATATGGGAGCAGGGAAGTAGATATCTTAATTAAGGGAGCCATTTTAGGGTTGACAAGAGACTTGACTCTAGAGGCATGCCTAGTTGTCCATGGAGATGTCCCCAGCTTGTTCCTTGGGCATCTGAGGAGAGGGCACCTGAACTGGCCTTATCCCATAGCCACACTGATGAATATCTTGCATATCACCATAGAACCTTCAACTGGCGATGGATGGAGATAGAGACAGAGACCCAAATTCGAACACTGGACTGAGTTCCCAAGGTCCAAATGAGGAGCAGAAGAAGGGAGAACATGAGCAAGGAAGTCAGGACTGTGAGGGGTGCACCCACCCTCTGAGACAGTGGGACTGATCTAATGGAAGCTCACCAAGGCCAGCTGGACTGGGACAGAAGGAGCATGTGATCAAACCGGACTTTCTGAATGTGGCTGACAATGAAGGCTGACTGAGAATCCATGGACAATGGCACTGGGTTTTGATTCTACTGCATGTATTATCTTTGTGTTAGCCTAGTCTGTTTGGATGCACACCTTTATAGACCTGGATGGAGGGGGAGAACCTTGGACTTCCCATAGGGCAGGGAACACTGACTGATCTTTGGACTGGAGAGGGAGGGGGAGAGAGAGTGTTGGGAGTGGGAAGGAAATGGGAGGAGGGGAGGATATGGAATTTTTAATAAAAAAACTCATCTTGCAGAACAGCTCCACATCTCTCACTGTCCTTGGGGTGTTCACTAGAACCAAAGCTACATCTTCATCAATAGGGTGTCCTGGTCTCTTGAGGAATTTTGATTTAGCTACATGATGCCAAGTCTCAGCTTCTCACCATGGGCCTCTCAATACTAAAGCTCACATGCTGCTAAAAGCAGTCCTACTTGGGAGACACTTGCATATTACCAAACTTGGTCACTCTGGACCACAGGTTCTGTATGCTGACCCTAAAGAAATCTTCACAGGTGATTTCACCTCTTCTAGCTTGTGTCAAGATGACAAAAAAGAAAGAAAGAAAAAAACAAATAAAATTACTAACCAGCACTCCTGGTCTTTTCTCCCTCAAAATATCCTACTGTACCATACTCACCCTGCTTACTGATACTGAAATCATGGATCTGAAAACCACATATATGAAACTAAGGGCTGTATAAATAAATCTTTACAAAAATGCAGGATTCAACTATTGAATAGTACAACACCAATAATGAACCAAAGACCTAGATAAGCAGATCAGCCATGTTCATGACTCACTAACACAAAGACAACAGTTACCCCTAAGTATTTACAGATTCAATCCAAGTCAATCAAAAGTTTTATAATAGTTTCTGACTAGATTTATCTATTTAACTCAATGGCAGAGCCCTCCCATAACATGTAAGGGGCTCTAGGAATAATGCAAGTTCTTCAAAACCTAAACTATAGATCAGGAAGCATATAGCTCAGTGTTAATTAGGGTGTTACCTATGTATGCTAGTCGAAGGTGTGTTCTTTAGCACACTTGAAAAATAATAAAAATTGATGAAATACAGTTCAGTTAGTAGAATACAAAAGATGCTGAGTTCAATCGCAGCACCATATAAACCCAGTGCAGTGACATACCCCTGTACTCCAGGTACTCAAGAAATAAAAACAGAAAGATCAGAAGTTCAAATTCATCCTAAAGTACAAACTTTCAGTCCAATATACAATATACAAGACCTTGGAGGTGGGTGGAAGAAAGGAATAAAAACATAAGCAACATATTAGAAGATAGCATTTTCAAATAATGATCAACTGCACATATACAGGGTGAGAGTAAGAGTTATGGTTCAATCAGCTGAAGATTCAGGGTGTACAGTTTTGAACAGATATCTCATCAAGGGATGACAAATAATCACATAAAATGATAGCATAAGTTAGCATACAAAAAGTTATATTCTATATAAATCCATTTTTATGACACCCCCTACACACACACACACACACACACACACACACACACACACATGAGACAGGACTTATATAATTCGGGGTAGCCTTGAACTCTCTGTGTAGAAATAGATAATCTCAAATGTGTGATCTTCTAGCATCCACCTCCTCTACCCAACCACAGATGCAGGGATTATAGACATCTACCACCACATACAGGGTTATCTGCTACTAGGGATTGAACATAGGCTTTTGTACATATGAGATACATACAAATTTCCATACATCCCTAGACCTAAACATTCCTAAAAAGGATCAACAACAACAAAAACAAACAAACAAGGAACAAACAAAAGCCACATGAAGACAGAAAGCAGAGTAATGGTTTCTGAGAATTAGGAATTAAAAACTGGATGACTACAAAAGATACAGACTAATCTGGAAGGACAAAGTAATTATTTAAATTTAAGCAGTGGTTTAATGAATATACACATTTGTCAAAATCTGTAAGGCATTATACACTAAAGTCAGCAAATTTGAATAAATGTAAAGGATTAATTTTAGAGAATGAAAGAAGTGGGAGACTAAGAAGACATAGTAACAATGTCTTGGGTGAAGCTTGATTGTCCCTAGATCATATCTGTGTGTGGTGTGTTCATTATGATGCAGGCCGCATGCTAGTGTGTGTACCTAGGGAGGACAGGTGGGTGTCAGTTGTCTTCCTCTGATCACTCTCCTTCTTAGTCTTAGAGATAGTCACTCAGATGGAGTAGGAGGGCCTTCTGTCTATGTGTTACTTTCATTGATCAAATAAAGAAACTACCTTGGCATTTGATAGGACAGCAGCTTAGATAGGTGGAGTAGACTGAATAGAAAGCTGGGAGAAAGAAGCAGAGTCAGGCAGACACCATTGCTTTCCTCTCCAAAATGGAGATAGGTCAGACTCATCCCGGTAAGCCACAGTAACGTGGTGATATACAGATGATTAGAAATGAGTTAATTAATATGTGAGAGTTAGCCAAGAAGAGGCTAGATATAATGGGCCAGGCAGTGTTTAAATAAATACAGTTTCCATGTAATTATTTTGGGTAAAGCTAGCCAGGGGCAGGGCTACAGCCTGCCACTCCTTTTACTGCACTCAGAGAAAATGGAGCTCATAGACTAGCTAGACTATCTGGCTAGGAGCCTCAGGGATCCTCCTGTCTCCACCTTCTAGCACTCAGATTACAGACACATGGTGTCATGCCTAGTCCTCAAGCTTACCACATTTATCATTTTACCCACTGACCAATTACCCAGCCCCTCCATAGTTTTTTGAATAAATGCTAAAAGAACATCAAGTATATGCTGAAAAATATAGTATTGTTCACATTAGATGTGAATAACTGAGTCTTGTTAGGTATGATTAAGGCTCAACAACTTACCTATGTAGAAGTCTATAGCACCAAAGCAGCCATAGACAATATGGGTATGGCTGCATCTCACTAAAACCTTATTTACAGAAACAGGCAGCAGGCCAGAGAAGATAGCACTACAGTATCAAAAATACAGAGTACCCTAGTGGTTGCCTATGGTAGAGCAGGCAACATATGTGCATTAAATAGACTAGCCTAGAAGGTGGCAGGTGTATCAGTCCTGAAATGGTAAAAAAAAATGTTGTTTTCACCCTGTTGAGTTACAGGCATGTATGCTTTATGTTCTTAAAATGGGTATATTTATTGCATTCTGTAATACCTCAACAAACTTGATTTGTTTTTAAAATGAAGTTGAAATTTTCATATGATAGCATCAATGATATGGAAAAGCCTGACTTCTGAGTCATAATAATCAATTGAATATCACATTAAGGCCTACTAGGTAATTTTTCCTTATCCTAAAAATTGGTAAATAATTTCATTCTCAGGATTCTTTTTTGGTCCCCAACCACAGGAGGGAGGATGTTGAGAATGAAATGATGAAAGTAGATAAAATAAAGGGCACCTAGCACAGAAGAAAACTGAGTGAACTAATTGTAAATGATAAGTATGAAAATGATAGGAAAGAACAACAGCTACACTGACCTCCTCCACAGTCTGCATTAAATTTCTAGACACTGTTCACTGCTTACCACTGTTTCACGTGACACCAGGCCACAGCATTGAGTCAGCTGCTTCCACTGTGATGCATTCACTGTGCTTTGCATCTAACACGCATTCTGAACCAAAAGTTTGTTTAAAAATACTCCCTGATAAACATTCAGGGAGAGAAAATGTGAGAAGACCCAAACAGAAAATGAAAACGGGACAGTTTTCCCAAGCAATAGGAAAGACAGATGTCTTATAGTAGTTCAGTTACTTTCCATGGGGGAAAATAACAGTGAAGCTAGTGACAAGTATCCACTTGAAGGCCCTTGTCAGTAATAATTAGCAAGGAGGGGTCCCTTTGTTTGTCCCAGCTGCCCGATTAGCTTACACTTGAAATAATCTCACAGAAACTGTAATCATTTAAACACTGCTTGGCCCATTAACTTCTTATTGGCTAAGTCTTAAATATTAGTTTAACTCATCTCCATTAATGTGTATTGTCATGTGACTGTGGCTTACCAGCAAGATTCTAACAAGTGTCCATCTCAGGCATGAGAACCATGGTGTCTGCCACTCTGCCATTCTTTCCAGTGTTCAGTTCTGTCTACTCCACCTAGCTAAATTCTGCCCTATCAAAAGGCTAAGGCAGTTTCTTTATTCAACCAATGAAAGCAACACATAAACAGAAGGATATCCTATACCATTTTCCCTTTTTTGTTTAATCAAATAAGAAAGGCTTTCACTTTAACATAGTAAAATTGCATATAATAGGTATCAAGCAAGAATATATTTGCATTATAATATTACAATTATACTTGTATCTATTTTATTTTTTATCATAACAAAGAAAAACTATAACTATAACTATCTATCTATTCTTCAACTCCATCAAAGACTCCAGAAGGATATATTACCTAAGTAAACAAGAAGTAAGCAACTTTCAAAACTCTAGAAATAACAGAGACATCTTGCTACCTGTACAGTAGTTTCAGACTCTTTGAGTGAACTTAAAAGTTAACATTAAGAAAAGCAAGTATCAAAGTCCAAGCTTTCCACGGTAATTTGGTCAAGGATATTTATACCCACAATCTTTAGGTTCCATCAGGTAAACAATTCTAAAACATATCTACTCCATTTGGTATCTAAAATATTCTAAACTAAGTTGGTACAACCCACTTTAATCAAAGTTTCCTTCTGTAAATAGTGGCATTTGGAAAGAAAAGTGAGTGGTGTGCTTAAGTCTCTTAACTGTGTATTCTGCTTACACCCAGTCCAATTGTATCTTGTGCAAACTTGAGAGATATCAGAAAGCCAAATGTATTGTTTTCAAGTCCAATGGAAAATGGAAACGTTAAATTGTCTGTAACTTAAGACACTGTGGTACTTTGAATAATAACAGCCCCCACAGGATCTTAGATTTCAATGTTTTGTCACCAGGTAGTGACACAAGTTGAAAGGTTAGGGGGTGTGGCCTTGTTGGGGGGAGGTGTGGCCTTGCTGGAGGAACTTTGTAGTTAGGAGTGGGCTTTGAGGTTTCAGAAGCTAAAGCCAGACCCAGAGTCTCTCTTTTCCTGTTGCTTGTGGATCCAGCTATAGAACTCTCAGCTACTTTTCCAGCACCATGTCTACCTGCATGCTGCCATGCTTCCCAACATGATTATAAACCTCAAACTTTGCAACTGTAAGTAATTTTCAACCAAATGCTTTCCTTTTTAAGAGTAGCCATGGTCATGGTATCTGTTCACAGCAACAGAACACTAAGATGGACAAGACACACTATTGCTAGAATTGAACAAAATTATCTCTTGTCATTTCCCAAACTACACAGCTGTACAGAATTCTTTCCTTCCATACCACCTGGAATCTCACTGAGAAGAAGGCCAATAGGTGATGAAACAGTATATCGTCCTCTGGTCAAATGACATCTTTTGTGATTTTACAGTCAGTTGTGAGTTTAGAGCGGGGGTAAGTGTCACAGTGCGAATGTGGAGGTTGGAGAACAACTTTGAGGAGTTGGTTCTCTTCTTCTCTCATGTGGCATTCTGGTGGCTGAACTCGGGTCATCGTGCTTGGTGGCAAGTGTCTTTACTGACTGAGCTATCATCTGTCCAGAAACATCATTTAAAAACACTTCCTAAAGTCATGTAAAATGCATCAAAATTATCATTTTAATCACCAGAAAGCAGCACGACACAATATTGGACAGTGTACTAATTCCCTTTCACTGTTTCATGCATTCCTAAGAACACGTAATGCTACTCCCCCTTACAAGGAAAAAAAAAAAAAACAAGCTCAGAATTTAAGTAGGATGCTCAAGGCTTCAAAACCAGATAAAGAGAAGATAAGGATCTAAAATCAAATTTACATAAATAGAAAAACTGAGTTTCTTCTAAATTATGTTCTTATCCAATTTCACAAGAGAGGAATAGGAAGAGCTATGAATGAATTTGTTTCACAGTTTAATCGTTTCAAGAAGGAAGAGTATGAGGGACTCATTTTCTAAACTGCAATCTTTTCTTGGAAGTACACAGTGTACTGTCCAAACCCCAATCATCTTCTAGAACAAATCAACAAATTAATCAACAAATAAAGAGTTTTGAAATTTAGAGAAAGTGATATAAACCTATGTAGCCCTAAAGAAACTAAGGCAAAGAAGCCCTGAGTTCAAAGCTGGCCTACACTACAAGACAAACACTGAAACAAAGAGAAAGAGAGGAGCTTGGCCTTTAATTCCAGCCCTCAGAAGACAGGTAGATCTCTGTGAGTTCAAGATCAGCCTGGGTTACATAGTGAGATCCTATCTCAAAACAGAGAGAAGCCTTAGCAAATTTTCCTAATCTAAATTTCACCACAGATGTGCACGCTAATTATCATTTTGTTCAAGGCCCAAAAATTACTAAGTCTCTCCTGTGTACACTATCAATAGCTGGTAAAAATCACTTCACCCAAATCAAACGAATGCTCGATACCAACAGTATATAGAGACTTTTCTAGTAAAGACAGCACATAGCAAAAGACAGTCCATCAGAGTCCTTAAGACTAGGAAAGACCATTTATACTACATACTGTCTGCATTTAGTGAAGCAGGTTAAATTCTAAGAAACCCTAACACAAAGCTATGTGTTGTCACGTGTCATCACAGTCCAGGGAAGGAAAGCAACTGGAGTCCTGGTCACCTGATTATGAAGGCAATTGTGTTTGTATTATGTGACTCCTTAATAACTTCCCACTTCTGCCAACCTCCTTTCCTCACCACACCCGCCCAGGGAAGGAAAACTAAGCACAAAGATCGTGAGTCCTGGATTCCTGCGACTTAAGAATATTTTCCCTTGGTTTCATTGGGTGAACAAAGCTGAATTTCAAGTCAATAAAAGCCAAACAAACCAGAAAACCCAAGCCACTCTTCTCTACGTTATTTACATAGAAAATAAAACAAAGTATCATTTGCAGTATTTTTTCACAGAAAACTTTAACTTTATAAGATGCCAAGGAGATGCAACTGAAATTAACATGAAATGACGTGGCCATAATGCTTCAATATGAATGACAGGATACTTAAACTAGTTCCACTTGGGAATTAAAACAGAATCATAACCATAGCATAAGTCCCGCCAAGGAAATGCAGTGGAATGAATCCACCCCAAACTTAAGAAGGCAAGTGCTCAATGCAGTTACAAAATCCCCAAAAAATAAAGGTGAACAAATGACACCAAGTTATTTCACAGTTATCTGAACTCATGGGAATGTCTTTACAGACAATGACCTTTAAAAAACTGGAGCACTTCTCCAGACCCGGGCAATCCAAAGGTTTAAAAAAATGAATAAATGACTTTGGGAAATAAGAGGGGATGATAACGGTGTAACAGTTGTAGCCAAAAAAGACACATCACTGTGGCAATGAAATCCCAAAGTAGCTTCATTGTGGAGTGGAAAAGCAAAGACCGAATAATAAAATGTTGCTCAATCCAATTTTCCTTGAATTCCTGAATTCACAGTAGAGTCTAGAAACTTAATGTGATCCAGTTTTTCAGAGGCAAGATGGGGTGGGAATGAGGGTAGACAGTTTCTCAACTAGAAGAAAACAAGGTTTTCTACATCAATTATTTCATGCATCCTGAGAGTCCTTTTTACCAAGAGCAGCAACGTTCTGGGTCTGAAAGTGTTAGCCTCTGCACTAGGGCCATGAGAGGAGGATCTGAATGCAGTTTTCTGAGCATTGGTCACACCCACTTCCCCAGAGAAAGCGTGGGAAAATGCCCTAAGACTGCCAGGGCATGCAGTGCTTACCTGACTGATCCACTGTACCAGGGAGCTCTTTCCTGCGATGTCCCCGCCAAGAACCTGTCCTTCAGAGGAAAGTCCCAGCAGGAGCCACTGAAGTTGGTAGCAGGAAAATGCTGATCCATGGAGTCTGGGATTGGTGGATGTGCCACCCACCCCTGGCCATGGATGCTTTCGCCTGACCCCGGTTCTGCATCTCGCGCATGGCTGAGGGCAACCGAAGCATTGAGTCCATTGCGCAAGACCACTCCTCAGACGCCCTGACTTCCCTCAACTAATTTGAACCCTCACTGGTTGGCTCCCTGGGCTCACCCGCGGTCAAGTCCAAGCAGCTCCAGGTCTTGGCGGTGATGGATGATAGGCAGCAGCTCCTCAGTTGTAGCTGAGGAGAGGTCGAGGCTCCCCGGTGTGCAGGAGCCCAGAAGCTTAACAGGGGCCTCCTTGACTCCCCCTGCATACAGCCCCGCCCACCCGCGCATGCGCTGTCTGTGGACCTTGAGTAGACAGCTGAGCCCCCCAGTGAACGCTTCTTCTGGGCCGGGGCTTCTGAGGAGCTGTTAACAGTTGATCTCTCCTGGGAAAAGAGAGTCAGTTTAACAATTGGAACCCTTTTGGTAAACCTTGTCTCAGTGGGGGCCCAACTCCCAACTCCTGTCCATATACTGGCAGCAGAAATTGAACACAGTAAAATGTGTGTGTGTGTGTGTGTGTGTGTGTGTGTGTGTGTGTGTATACCCATATTCCGTACCTCGCCTCGAGCTTGGGGCAAGGGTCTAGGGGTTAAACAGACACACACACACACACACACACACACACACACACACACACACAGAGAGAGAGAGAGAGAGAGAGAGAGAGAGAGAGAGAGAGAGAGAGAGAGAGAGGGAGAGAGAGAGCTGGGTCATATGCCAAAATGTAAACGCCAATTTTATTTAGTTTCCACCAGGTTAAATACTCTTTTCCCCAGAAGAGCAAAACTCCCTCCCAGCCACAGCAGGAACAGCTTGGCGCCTGTGAGGAATTCCTCAGCAGGCAGGGGGTGCTAGCAGGAGCACAGTGACAGACAGTTAGGATAGGTTTAGGCGCTGTGGGAAATTACCACATCAAAGATAAAACGAGGCTCACAGGGCTGACAGAAGGTAGCACAGAAGCTAGCAGGAAGCTTGGCTGGTTAGCTTAAACAGTCCTGGCATTTTGCTTTCTGTGCCTCAGGGAGCAGGGGAAAAACCTGGGATCCAACACCCATATATATGTGTGTGTATATTTATATACACATACACACATATATGTAGATATATGTCTTAAATGTATATATTTTAAAAAGCAGGAGAAAAAGTTGAGAGGGATGGCATGGGTGAATATGTCCAAAATACGGTATATGAATATACAAAATTTTCAAAGAATTATATGAACACTTCCCCCTCTCAGTGCTAGGACTACAGGATTGAACCTGTGCAAATCTTGTGTTTGCTGCCACAGTCTACATGAGTTCATATGTACATCAGTTCTTTTGTGCCTGGAAGTCACTGTTTCCTTGGAGTCATTCATCACCTCTGGCTCTTACAGGTTTTCTGCCTCCTCTCCTCATACCTCCCTGAGTCTTGTGGGGAGGGGTTCAATCAAAACATCCCGTTTAGGACTCAATGCTCCAATGTCTGTCACTTTCTACACATTGTGCACTTGGGGGTTTCCCATCTACTAGAAGAAGAAGCTTCTCTGATGTGGATTGGGCAAGGCACTGATCTATGGGTATAGCCAGCAGACATTAACAGACATTTTATGGATATGTTCCTTTATTAGAATAACAGTAGGCATCCCCTAAGACCATGACATAAAAGTTTGAGGTTCTTAGCCACTTTGCAGTGTAGGTATGAGTTCCATCAGGGAACCACAAAGTTATTGGTTGCTTCCATAAAATTTGTGCCACTATTAAGTTTGTGTGTCATACATGCAGGTCACTGCTGTAAGTCACAGGTTCGTAGCTCAGTAATATTGGTGATTACCTTTCTCTTATGGTATCAAACAGAGTACCTTCTAATACCATAATAGCTGATCAATAAAGGTGAAGCTTCTAATTAGTCACTAGCTCAGGTCTTCCATATTTGATGAGAGAAGTAAATGTTACCTTCAGCAATAGAGTCTTACTACTCAGTTTATGGAAAGTGATCAGTAGCATTGGAAATAACATGTGATGTTTGAGGGCTTCCATGGGGCCTCTTTGGCCAACAGCTCAACAAGGTGTCACCTGTTCTGGGCACTGGAGATTTTACTTGGTGGCATAAGATGTCTAGTTGTCTCTGCTGTTATTTGGTAAGTCCATTTAGATCCCTTTCAAACATGTGTGTTTTAGAAAGCTTCTACAGTAGTAGGTTTCCACGTTAGCTTAGTTGTCCTCCCCATAGTCCCTCCTTTACCCTTTTCTCCCATCTTCTCCCAGTTTAATTCTCTTAGTATCCCTGTCTCTCCATAGCAACATGTTCTATCTTTTCTTCCTTAGGGGAGTCTCTCTTCCCCAACTCCCTTACTTGGTAACCAACCTCTGTGGTAATTTGAAAAATAACACATATATAAAAAGCTTAAAAGCTAACATCTACATATGAAAGAAAACATACAATGTCTTTTAGAATCTATTTTACCTCAGCTGAGATGATGTTTTCTAGCTCTATCCATTTACCTGAGAATTTCATGATTTTTAATAGCTGAATAATGTTCCATTGTCTAAATGTATCACAATTTCATCATCCAGTCACCAGTTGGTGGACATCTAGGTTGCATCCAGTTTCCAGTTATTATGAATAGAACAGAAATGAACATGAATCAACAAGTATTTCTGTATTTGGGGTATATATATTTAAGAATGGTTTACCTAAGTCTTGAGGTAGATTAATTTCTAGGTTCCTGGGAAACAAAGACACTGATTTTCATAGTGGCTAGAGAAGACTGTACTCCCATCAGCAATGAATAAGTGTTACCTTTTCCCTACATCATTGAAAGCACGTGCCACTGGGATTGGTATGAGATGAAATCTCGAAGTACTTTGAATTTACATTTCCCTGGTGACTAAGGATGTTGAACAGGTCTTTAAAGATTTCTCGGCCATTTTTTGTTTCATTTCTTTTCAGAGAACTAAGTGCTGTGCTTACTTCTCTATCCCACTTTTGTATTGGATTAATTGGTTTTTTGATTTCCAGCTTTATATTTGCATGTTTTAGATATTAACAATCTACCAGATGTCTAATTGGTGAAGAGATTTTCTCATTCTGCCAGGTGCTGCTTTGCCCATGTGATTGATTGTGTCCTTCATCATATAGAAGTTTCTCAGTTTTGTGGGGTCTCATTTATAAATAATTGTTCTTAATGCCTCTGCTATCAGTGTCCTGTTCAGAAAGTCTTCCTCTGTGTCAATGAGTTCAAGGCTATTTCCCTAATTTCTCTTCTATTAGATTCAGGATATCAGATCTTGTATTGGGGTCCTTGATCCTTTTGTAGTTTTCTGCCAAGTGGTAGATAGGCATTAATTTTCATTCTTCTGCAAGTACCCATCCATTTGTTAAAGTTGCTATCTTTTCTTGAGTGTATGCTACATATTAAACACAATCTCCATCAAAATTCTAATACAATTCTTCAAAAAAGTTGAAATAAAAATCTCCAACTTTGTACGAAAATACAAAACATTCAGAATATATACAACAATATATTTATTGTTTTTATTAAGAACTGCTATTGGTAGAATAACCATTTTAGCATTAATCCCACTGATCCATGAGCATGAGAGATTGTGCCATCTTCTGATTTCCTTTTTAATTTCTCCCCTAAATACCAGATTTTATTATACAAGTGTTTCAGTTTCTTGGTTACAGTTCTTCCAAATTCATCTCTCTTTATTTTAGTAAATTTGGATAAGGAAACTGATGGAAACAGAGGCAGAGACCCACATCGGAACACTGGACTGAACTGCCAAAGTCCAGATGAAGAGTGGGAGGATTGAGAATTTGAGCAAAGAGGTCAAGATAATGATGAGTATACCTACTGTATAGTAGGGAGGGCCTTGCACCTTCCCCAAAGCAATGTGCCTTACCCTCTCTGAGGGTTGTATGAGAGTGGGGTGGGAGGGTTTGTGGAGGGCATGAGAGGACAGGAGGGAGAGAGAACTTGGATTGGTATGTATAATGAAAAAAGATTGTTTTCTTTTTTAAAAAAATAATTATGTAATAAAGAAAATATCCATTCATATATATATATATATATATATATATATATATATATATATATATATGCATGTGTGTGTGTGTGTGTGTGTGTGTGTGTGTATTTTCAACATTAGAAGTCTCTATAGTCTTTTATAGTTCCATCTATTTCTGGGTAAGTATTGAGCTTCTTTCTTCTGAAATTCAGGAAATCTATTTCCCTGTAAGTCCCTGTCTCACTATTATTATTAGTGTGAGTAAGCTAATACTAATCTATTATCCCATCCAATTTCCCCTTTTTTCTCAATGAGATCCCTGAGCCTATAAAATTTCCTCAACCCCAACCCTATAGCAATTATAATCAACCACTAAATGATATCCCTAACCCTGAGAACAAACTTCCTTGGGAGAGGGGACAGCATTCTAAAATTACTCCCAGTTGTCATGGGGCTGATGATCTTTCTATGGGATCCTGTGAAAGTAAAATGATGCTTAAGTTCAAAGATTACTGTCTTGTTTAATTGCAAATATTCTCTGAGTATTTGTATGGTTTTTCTGAGCTTCCTATTTGAAGGTCTATCCAGAACATTGTAAAAGAGTTCAACATTTCAGCTAACCAGGGTGGAACAATCTTGAGCAACTGGTACTCAAAAAACAGGTCATATAGTAACGCTAGCAGCGTCATGATGTCATATCTACCAGGTGGAGTTATTGATGTGGGGCCCCTGGAAACTTCAAAGATTTCTGCAGGAAAATTCATTGCTCATTGTGGAAAACTTAAACATTATTTATATAGACATACACAGACATATATTTTCAATAAAAAGTATGAGACAAATATAGATATGAAGAAAAGTAATTTTGTTCTAAATTCTTTTGTCTTTCTGTCCCATACCATTGCTCCTGACATGAGACAGAAATAATGAATATATATTTTTACAACATGCTTGGATGTAGAGAGGTACAGAGTCAGTGTCCAACTCCAAAGCAAGCTCTCTATATTCATATGTATACACAGACATACATATATATGTAATATATATGTATATATATATATAAGTATATGATTTATCATCTGTACTTATGAATCATATTTATTTTTCTTGATGATCCTTATTGGATAGTTATTTTTCATTCTGTCAGCACCCAAACATCCAGGGTTTCTTGAAGTTTTGAAGATGATTATTTTCCTGAAAAGACAAGAATAGAATCCTTCCCCAATCCTTATGAGATTTTCTGACCATCTGTATGATTGTCACCATTGTGGATGAGCTGTCATTTCTCTTTTTCAAGAAGTTTCTCCTTTCAAACCAAACCTTTAGTAATTTTGATGGTATCCATAGTTTTTCTTCTCCTGTGGAAACAAAAAAAACCTGGTTGATTTCATTCAGAATACTTCTATTTTACAATATGTCTCTGCTGCTGTTGTCCCTTTCTCATTAGCATTAAGAAAATTCAATGTTAATAAAGCATTATGTAATCTATTTCTGGGGGCATTTTCCACACCTTTCTGTTTGTTTAATATATCCCTTGTAGTACAATTTGATCTCTCTATAACCTATAAAATTGTGTGTTATACCTGCAATATGCTTAATGTTATAATAAACAAAAAAATGGTTTCATTTTCCTAGAGACATATGCTGGACCATTGTCTGTCTTTATTTGTGCATGTATACTCATGCTGGTCATAAATTCTAATAAATGTGTGAATACTTAATCAGCCTTTTCTGAGCTTAAAGCAGTCACCCACTGAAAACCTGAGTGTCAATGCTGTGGTGTACATATCTTAAAGTTCAAAATTCTGCAAAGTGAAACACATCCATTTGCCAGATTTCATTCCTTTGAGAACCCTTTGGGTTAGTCCCTGCATGTTTGGTTATAGAAAGAGCAAAGAGGGCATCTCTTTATAATCTCATTAGCTTGTTTCCATGTAATAGAAAACTCTTTCCTTAAAACTTTGTTAATGTGATGATGTTTTTTATGAAATTCTGAGGTCTGCAACTTGCCTCCAATAAATAATTGATCTGCTTCTGCATTGCCTTGTGGTAGAGGACCTGGTAGACCCATATGATATCGGATGTGTGTTATGTATATAGGACAAAGCTTATTCATGATTATGTCTTGCACCTGGATAAATAATGAATTCAATTCTATATCATCTGGTATAAATTCAGCAGTTTCAATATGCAAGATAAATTTTTCTGCATATTGTGAATCAGTAACTATATTAAGAGCTTCATTAAAATCCCTTAGCACTATGAGAATAGCATGTAATTCTGCCTTCTGGACAGAATTGTAAGTGGTTTGTTCCACCTTACTTAATTCTTCTGCCTTTCTTGATTTATTTACATCAGTATAAAATGTACAGGCTCCAGTTATTGGAGCATCACATACGATTCAAGGAAGAATCCAAGAAGTTCTCTTTATAAGGCTAATTCTATCACTTTTGGAAAAATTGCTATTAATTTCTCCCAAAAAATTAGAACATGCTCTTTGCCATGGTTCATTGTCTTTCCATAATCTTTTTTATATCTTATTTTTTATTTTTTTATAGTGAAAAGCACTATAATCTCTGCTGGGTCTTTACCTGTTAATTGACAAAGTCTTAATTTATATTTTATTATTAATTCAGTGACTTTTTCCACATAAGTTTTTAATTTCTTATATTTTAGTTTATGTTTTAATTTTTTATGTTTTAAGTGTTTATGTTAATGTGGTAAAAAAGATCCATTCTAATATAATATTGTAGCTCCTTCTGCATTAAAATTCCTGTAGGAGAAAGTCTGGAAGGCAGTATGACTAGAATACATTCAAGATTTCGATTCACCCTTTTACATGTGTCTACTGTAATTTGTCCTCAACAATTGTCAATTCCTTTTCTGCTTCAGGTGTTAATACTCTGGGATTTTTCAAGTCTTTATCACCATCTAAGGTTTTGTTTATGTGAATGATTGGATCAGCTGTTATCCCGACAGCCGGTCGTAGACTGGAAATGTCTCCTAACAATCTTTGAAAGTCCTTAAGAGTCTGAAACCAGTCTCTTCTAATTTGTGCCTTTTAGTCATAATTTTCCTCAACCTATTTTATAACCTAAGTAATTGACAGAATCTCCTCTCTGTATTTTTTTCAGGTGCAATTTGTAATTCCCATTTTGGCCAAACTTTCTTTACTTCTTCAAACATTCTTCCTTAAGTATCCATGTATGAATCAGATAGCAAAATGTCATCCATGTAATGGTAAAATATAGACTTAGGAAATTGATTACATATTTCCAATGTCTGACTTACAAAGTATTGGCACAAAGTGAGACTATTGAGCATTCTTTGTGCAAGGACTGTCCATTGACATCTCCTAGTAGGCTGAGAATTATTATAAGTAGGCACTGTGAAGGCAAAATTTTTTCCATTCTTTTCTTGTAAAGGTATAGTGAAGAAAAAAATCTTTCAAACCAATAGCTTTAAGAGGCCATCCTTTTGATAATAGAGAAGGCAGAGAAATTCCAGATTGTAGAGGGCCCATAGGTTGAATTGACTTATTGACAGCTCTTAAATCTGTTACCACTCTCCATTTACCAGATTTCTTTTTACAACAAATACAGGAGAATTCCAAGGGCTTGTTCATTCTTCAATATGGTGAGTATCTAGTTGCTCTTGTACCAGCTGTTATAAGGCCTGCAACTTACCTTCAGCTAGAGGCCACTGCTTAACCCATATAGGTTTCTCAGTTAACCATTTTAAAGGTAGGGCTGTGGTACCTCTAAAGGTTTGCTAGTTGCTTTATGTTCTTGTACAGCTTGATTGGCTGGTGACCTTTGTGTATAGTACCTTATAATACTTTTCCCAGAATTATGAGTTCCTCAGACTGCAGGAATGTTAATCTGGGTATTCCGTTGCTGCTGCGGTTCACGACCCCAGAAATTTACTGCAATATTAGCTACATATGGCTTCAGCTTCCCTCTTTGGCCTTCTGGTCCAATACAGTCAACCAATTTCATGGTTTGCTTAACTTGAGATATGGTTCCAATTCCTAGTAATTGAACATCTGCATCTTGAAAAGGTAAATATGGATGCCAATATTCTGGAGTAATGAAAGTCACATCCCCACCTGTGTCTATCAAACCAACCATTACAATGCCATTTACAGGCACTCTTTGTTTTGGTCTTTGATCATTTATAGAAGTCTGCCTGAATATATGTTTCCTATTTTATATTGGAAATTTGACTTTTTCTCCATGTTTATGCCATCATCTAAAACAATATGGTCTTTATAGAAGGATCTGGATATTTTAATTTTCCTAGTAAGACATGTCCTCCACAGTGGCTGGCTAGGGGGCATTTGAGAGTCTCTTCTAAGAATTTCCTGATAATATTGGTTTTCTTTGTCTGTCTTTTGCTGATCTGCATTTATTGGTCCAATGCCAGTCTTTGTCATGTCTTCTACATATACCTGAAGGCTGACTCTTCCTATTCTTGCCATTCCCAGAGGAGATATTAGTCAGAATTCCTTGTCTAAAGGATCCTTCTCAGATATCCTATTCTAACACAATTAAAAATATGACATTTTGATGTTTCCTCATTACTTTGGAAATTGCTTCTCCTACCCAAGGTACAGTATTATAGTCAAGAGTCTCAGTGTGCATTGTATGCAGGATCCACTCATCTATAGGTGCTGATCTAACCTTTAACAGCCCATGTATCCTCTTATATTCTAAGGTGGCATTTTCAAAAGCCAAGAATTCAATTAGGACACATCTAGCTTCAGGGTCTCTCACTATGACTTGTAAAGTCTTAATCAATAAAAAGTCAGGAACAGTTTCTCTCTGACCCTGTATAACCCTGGTATATGATTCAAACTTTATCCCTAGTTCTTGAATTCTGTCCTGAGCATTGAAGGCTGCTTTGTGGCATCAGGACAAGATTAATTCATCATAAAGAGCTTGAAATTGTGGATCAGCAAAAGGGACTACACCAAGAATTTGATGTTGGGAAGTCTCAAGGCCTTTTGGTTTTCTCTGTTCTTCCAAAATTTTTGCCCCTTCCCTGAAATAAATTTTAAACATTAATTGAGGCCCATCATCCAGGACTGCTGAAACTAACTGAATCCAATTATGTAGCCTTTGCTTTAATTTAATGCTAGAAGACAATGTCTTTATGATCTCCCTAAAAAATGCAGAATGCAAACCTATCTACGTATGTATTACTATTCACTCTCTAGTCTTCTGCTTTGCATAATATAATACCTTATGTGAATATAATAACATAAATCTCCCATTGTAACTTATATGCTTCTAATTTTCTAGTGGACTCTGATTTTGTATTAATGACATTGGGAACCTAGTGGGTACTTTCTGGAAGAGAGACTGTCCAAGAGTTCTAATAAGCCTGAGCAAAGTTAACGTATTCATAGTGACAAAAGAGATGGCCAGGAGATCAAAGTCTGAATCACTTTATTTGATATTGATACATTTTTGTATTTAATGGAGTTGAATACATATGTAGTTGGGTAATTTTCTAGTGTACCTGTACCATGACTGCTATAGGCATGAGCCCATCGCAGTACATGCACCATGAGAGGTGAGATACACATTTCAGCCTCCCAGAGTATCTACAACATGAGTGCTGGAAAACACTCATCAGCTTCTCACAGTGTGCACTCTGAGTGCTGAGCTACTTCTTGGTGATCACCCAGAACAATTCAAAGGAGTTCTGGGATATATGTGTCAGCCTTCCATAGTACAATCACAATGATTCCTGGGTTACAGCAGCATGTCTTTCCACGCAAGTGCTCCTGAGATACAGTCATCAGCCTTCCACATTATATGCACAATCAAATATGTGTGACAGCCATGAGTCCACCACAGTATATGCACCATGACAGGTGAGATACATTCATGATATGTACTCCCACATTATGTACCATAAGAGCTGGGTTACAAACATGTGCCCACAGCTGCATATCATGACTGCTGGATAATAAGGAATCCTATCCAAAAAAAAAAAAAAAAAAAACCATACACTATCAGTTCTGGTTATAGCTGTAAAACTACAATAGTTTATGCAGGTTATTGGCATGAGCAAGCCACAGTGCATGCAGCTTGAATTTGAAGTTATTTATGGCACAGCACATTTACAATGAGAACATGGCTGCAGCCACAAGTCCACTACAGTATGTTCAATAAGAATGCTGGATTAATGGTTTGAGCCTCATACAGTAGATTACCATGAGTGCTGCAACACAGTTGTTAAGCCCCCATTGTAAATGCACGATTAATGCTGAGTGTTAGCTGTAAGAGCACCACAGTACACGTTGGGATGTATGTATATTACTGTCAAAGTACATGCACCGTGAGTGGTTGGAAATGTGTCAGCCTCCAACAGTACATGCACATTGAGTGTCAGGATACAAGCATGACGATGCTGGTGCGGGAGAATTATCTCTATTCTGTCAATCATGTTTTAAATGAATGCTGATTAGCCAGACAGGAAGTATAGGTGGGTCAACCAGACAGGAAGTAGAGGCGGGGCAATGAGAACAGGAGTATTCTGGGAAGCAGGAAGCTCCACTTGCAGTCCTGCCCAGACCACAGAAGAAGCAGGGTGTAATCTGCCTGGCAGAGAAAGGTACTGAGCAATGTGGCTAACATAGATAAGAACAATGGGTTAATATAAGCTACAAGAGTTAACAAGAAGCCTGAGCTAATGGACCAATCAGTTTTATAACTTATGGATATCTCTGTGTGATTTTCTCTGGGACTTGCCGTCTGTGGGGTACCGGGTGGGACAGAAACCCCAACAGCCTGGCCCTCATGTTAGACATGAGTCCACAATAGTGCTTGCACTGTGAAGGCTTGGATATAGGCATGAGAATCTTGCTGTGCACACATGATTAGTGCTCAGTTACTTATTTGAGTCTCACACATTTTATTCACAAGGAGTACTGGTTTATAAGCATGAGCCTCCCTGTAGTGTGCTAGGATCATGGTTGTATCTAGCACTCATGGCTCATGTCCTGCTGGAAGCTCTTACTAAAAACCCAGAATTCATTGTTCATGAATTATTGTGGGCTTAGGGGTGGAAACCAGCACTGATTATGAATGTACTGTGGCAGACTTAGATGTGTCTCACGGTAATCATAACGCATGTACTGTGTGAAGATTATGTCTAAACTCCAGCAATAATGTGAATGTACTGAGACTGAAGAACTAATGGTTTCTGTGTGGATGGAGACTCACATAGCTCACCTATCACTCATGGGGCAGGTACTGTCAGAGATTCATGTCTATATCCTACCACTCATTGTGAACACACTGCCGCAAATGAAAACCAGTAACCCAGCACTTCTGCTGCATGCACTGCAGGAGGCTGACACAACTGCAGCAGCACTCATGGTGTGTATCCTGTGTGAGACTGACACTTGTATACCAGCAAGCAAGGCATGTGCACTGCAAAATGCCTGTAACCATTTGAAAGAACCAGCTTCCAGGCTGCTGACAGCACTGAAGGGGAAGTCCACTATGTAGCACAAACTGAAACTTCTTTATCTGAGGGGCTTAGGAAATGTACACTCAGACTTATTCTGATAGATTCCTTCTGTATTCTCTCATGGTGCTTTCAGGGTGCTCCTTTGCTACCCTCCTCTATCTTTACTCTTGGTGTTTCCCTCCTAATTCTCTCATGCATGACGTTATTCTTCTAGCCCATTGTAACACCTTCTCTAATGTTGTTTTCTTCTAATGCTCCAAAGTTTATTCACTCTTCACAGCTTAGATATCCACAATATTTTTCAAGCAAAAAAGCATCTGATTTGGCAAAAAAGTATCATCTGATGTCAGGATAAGTTCTGGAGCAGCCTATACACTCTTTGTATTAAGGCATGGCCATGTTGTTTGGTCATTAAAATGGGTCCTTTTCTTGCTTCATGCCATACTGTGGTCCTGGATCCTTTGTGGTTAGGATTGTTCTAGGTCAAATGAGTTGAGGGTGTGGCCCATATGCCCTTGAATTTAAGCTTGCCCCAGACGCCTTGGTAATTAAGGAGCTGTCATGCAGCCAATGATGTCCCTGGTTCTTTGTATGGACTGAATATTTCTGTGCCCCTTCTGTCTTACATGTGGTTCCAAGCCTTGAATCCTCAGATTAGTGTTTTTAGTTTAGAGTGCCTGTAAAAGCCAGAAAGCATGAAATAGATCATTAGAGGAGAACAGGCCTGGAGGGAAGTAGGATGGCAGAGGAAATGCACTGTGGACGGGGTAAGGAAATCTTGCAAGTGGAGAGGTTTAACCAGGGATGGGAGATGTGTGGTGGTGATGAAAGGGTTAACCAAGAGTAAGCATAGAGGAAAAAATCCTTTTGGAAAAATGTTACATTTTAAGTCATTTAAAAACATTTGAGGGACAGGTTAAATAGTTTAGCATGTTAAGGTGCTTGATGCCAACCATATAATGTTAAGCTTGATGTTGGGAAATCACATAGTGAAAGGTATGAAAATGATCCAGGAAATGATCCTCTGACCTCCACACATGGATCATGGTTTGTCACCAAGCCTAATGAATGGAGCTACATCCTTGGAAGCCTAAGTAAAACAACTGAATGATGGAGCCCTGCATGCACGGATAAAGTTCCTCGCAGAAGATTAAGTTAACTAAGCAAAGGTTCCAATACTGTGAGAGAGTTCCCTCTGAGCTGTAAAGTAATGGGGACTCCTTTCAAACATTACAGGCTTCTGCCCATGTCCTCATTTACACATGAGAGTTAGACTGTATGACTCTTTTGAACACACTACACCCCTTGGGATATAGGACATTTAGAAGTCATGTTGTATTCGTGCTGGCCAGCTTTTGCAGTCCTAGAGCTTCTATGAAAGCTACTGGATGAGGAAAGCTGACAATGATTCTACCCATCTGTAGACCCTGCATGTTATAACTTCCTGGAAAGACATTCTCCATGTGATAATGTGTTGACTCTTATAGGAACAATGAATTTTGGGATTTGATTTTAGGTCTACCACACAGTAGGGAACTCTTGGCTGGTTCCATAAACTTGGTTAAGAGCCCAATAACTGAGGCCATGGTGATGTAATATGGAAATATCTCTTATTCTAGAGACTGGAACCTTTGCTGGACATCACAGCCAGAGTTCATAACATACCTTTAGGTCACTTAAGACATAAAACTGCTCTCCTACTGTGTACTCAAATTGATTGCTTAGCCCACTTTTAAGAGAAAAATGTAACAATTACCACCACTTTCCTTGATCTTCCTACATAGCCACCTTTTGCAAACTAAACTAATTACTTGTCATGTTAAATTATGTCTTTTTCTGTGCCCCTGATCCAGAACAATTCATGTGTATCACTTGGATAAAAGAGCAAACATAGAGGTTGAAAACACTCTTAAGTGACTATCCACTAAAACAGTTGAACACATCAGTATTACTGGGCAATTGTGGTATTTATAATTTTTTTTTTCTGTCTGGGTGAGTTGAGTTCAGCTGTGCTCATTACCTTAATCCCTTGTAAGACTCCATGAATGATTTCTGTAAAGTATCCCACTCCTTCCCCATGTGATTCTTATGGGGAAATTCAATAAAAGAGAGAGCAACAAAAGAGGCAGATACAAAAATTTACACACAAGAACAGATGTAGTGACAGACAGACATAGGGACAGACACAGACTCAGACACAAAAAATGGACATAGGGACAGACAGACTTCAGAAAGACATGGCTTTGGATTCATGCAACAAACAGAGGAGAGAAGACAGAAAACATGGAGAAAATTCAACCTGGAAATGACATCCAGTGGAAGTGCTTTTATTTCTTCTCTTATTGCCACACTGATGTGGTATTGGTGAGCCTGAGTTAATCACTGAAGTGTTGAAGCCACACACTAGGCCCTCTGTTGTTTTGTTAAAATTATAAAGGCATCAAGCTGCCTTCTAAGTACTCTCGCTGACACCTATACATTTGAGCAACTGTGATGCCTAATGAGAGAGGTTTCTTTAGAAAGTGGGCTCTGCTGAATGCACAGACTCACATCTGGCCAAAGTTTAGAGAATGCACAACTGTGCAGTTCTCAAACCTCAGCAGGACATCTGAACCATAACATGCCGCAAGGCTCAGGGACTGCTTTGGAAGAGAGAGGAAGAGGTTGTAGATGGTTTCTGTGAAACAGTGTCCAGGACACAATGATAATCATACACAGGAAGGGGGTCATAAGGCCCCACCCTCAGTGAGGGATTCTGCTCACTTAATGTGTGCCGGGGCATGGGATGTCATAAAAATTAAAGAAAAAGGTAATGTAGGTAAGAAGTCACACTTTAACTCTCTGGGTTTTAAGGCCAATACAGAAGTTTGGGTGGTATTTTTACTCATGTGAGAGCAGTTTGAGTATGGAAACCTCAACAAGGCTGGTTTGTGCCTTGGCAAAATCCACTAAAATTGTCCAGTTTCCAAAACTGACATTACTAGCCCAGATACCCAGAAATGGCCTCAACCTGGACTTTTGGAGGATTTCTGGAGGGTAGATAAATCCAACATTCCTTAAAAACTTGTGAAGCTACCTCCTCTTCTCAAAGGGGTCATTTCTCTTCTCACTGGCAGTAGGAAAAATTGACTACCTGTGGTGTCTATTACTATAATAAGGTACAGACTAGCCTCCCGGCTCCTCCAGGAGCACAAGTACCCACTGTACATTTCAGAGTCCATGCTCGTGTTCTACGTCTTCTACCCTGCTCCCCTACCCTAAACTCCCTCTAGTTCAGAAGCACCCCTATCCTAGCTTCTCATTCTCTTTCTAAACCTATCTTTCTTTCTCCCCCTGTCTCTATGTTCCTCTGCCTCTGTGTCTCCTCCTGTGTCTCTCTCCCTCTGGCTCTCTGCTCTGCTTCTGCTTCTGTCATAGGCAGGTGCAGTTGACTATGTTCAGCCAACATCTATTTCTTCTCTGGGTGATTTGATATGCCTCTTTCTGTTCTAACTCTGATAGCTAAAATTGAAGCTTTCTCTTTAAACATGTCACCAAGAGGTCATGCCATCAGCTTGCAGAACACAAAGAAACAGCTTAAAATATTTTCATAATAGATTTTAATAAAATGCTATTACAAAGTGATATATATATATAATTCAATTTTCAAAAAAACTAAACATTAAAATTTATAAATTTTATAAAGTATTTCTGACAGACTATCAGTAGATACCAGTAGCTCCTCATAGGTGCTTCAGTGGAAACTAAAAAGAAAAACAAGAATGATCAGTAGTATCAAGAACATCATGGGTGGCATCGTCAGGATAAGCAGTAACAGAGGCATCACCAGTAGAATCCTATGTAGTGTCATGTCACAATGAATATCATTGTATTGAGAATGGTGAGAAGGTGGAGTCTTGTTTCATTGATTTTATTCTCAGAGGTTGTTTCTTTTGGGGTGTTTGTTTACAAAACGATGCTGTCCACATAAGTCATAGTGTATGGACACAGAAAAATAGAAACTAATATCTAACAGTTACATTTCCCAGCTTAGATATTCAGAAAATACAAGTTCCACATTAAGAGTAAAAAACATTTACTCATTCCAGCATGGGAGACAACTGTGAGCTTACCAACTTTACTTGATCAGTTTGGTTGGACTAAACTGATTTTGTTAATTTTATGTGATGCATTTTCAATATGACTGGAAAAGATAATCATTTTTTGTACTTTTAGGTAATATCTAAAGAGTCCGATACAAAGTATGAAATGTATTTATCATACATATTAGAGCCAAAGAGAATTGGATTTTGAGCACAGAAATATTTATCTATTTTAAGCCATTGTTATGGTCTAACTTACCTTGTTAATCTCCTTGTAACTTTAACTGTGCAGGATTGCTAAATAAGGTTCAATACCCACGTTATCACCGAAGCCACAAATTTCAGCAACAATATTGATGATATGAGGAACAGCAATGATGTGGTCGCTGCCCCACTTGAAAATACCACGGGGTGAGTAATTATTACATAACAGGGGGAGTCAGTGGGATTTGCATCAAAAATCCACATATTTGAGTTCTGAGGAGGGTCCAATGCGTCGCCTGGGATACAAAGAAGAGCAGATTCCTGATCAGTTCTCAGCTAAGACACTGTTCTCTTCTAAGCAGGTATCAAGAACAGGGTCAGAATGTTGCACAGGGTCCATGGTGTCACCACTGTGGCTACCAGGAGCAAGCGCAGGGTCAGCATGTGTTCTCCCCCTTGCATGCCCAGTGTAAGTAACTAAGGAACGTGTGTGATCCACAGTGGTGCTATGAACAGTAATTTCCTCAGACGCCTGAAGATTGTCACCTCTGTCAGTAGCATGAGATGTTGATGTTGAGCGAGCATTGGCAGGAGGCAGGGGCACGATGTCATGCTCATAAACTGGAGGAAGGAAACCTTCTTCCTTCTTTTTGTCAACCTTTAAGGAAATTTGGAGATGTTAGATTTCATTGAAAATTTCACTTATTTTTATTCATTTTAGATCTTATCTGTTCATGTCAGGGTCTTGATTTATAGTACCCAAATGTTTGTTTGCTCAGGCTAATTTTATCACTATAACTGCTGATATCCTGAAACTTTAGCTTCCATTCTGTTTTAGTCAAAGGTCCAGAGTTTGAGAATCTTGAAAGGGGACCTGCTCAGCTTTATGCCTTCTTTTCTACTGTTCTTTGCTACCTCTCTATACTGGGAAGATGAATAAAAAGACACAATGTGTCCTCTCCTGTCTTTAGGACAAGGATTTTACATTCCATCCAGATTAAGATAATGTGACAATCCGGGGCTTTGGAAACAAAAAGAAGCTCTCTCTTCTGCACCACACTAATGCTTTCCCCATGGCCTTTCACAATTGCCCATTAGGTTCCCAGGATAATAGAATAGTGAGGGTGACCTTTGAAATGCAGAAATGAAGTGTGCCACTACCCACAGCAGATGGGAACAATGGAGCTGAAGTAAGGGTTCTGGGAGATGCCATCCAAATTCCTACTCCTTAGCTAGGACTGTTTTTTATATATGGTTGATGAACATATTGGCCTTTTCCAGCATCTCTATGGTAGTTTGAAGAAGAACAGACTCATAGGCTCATATATTTGAATGTTGGTTTCCAGGTAGTGGAACTATTTGTGGGGAAGGTTAGGAGGTGTGGCCTTGTTGGAGTAGTTGTGTGGTCTTGGGTTTCAGAAGACTGGTGCTATTTCTAGTGAGCTCTCAGTTTCTTGTATAGAGCTAAATGTAACTCTCAGCTGCTGCTACAGCACCATGCCTGCTGGCCTGAATCATGGTGGTGAAGAAACTGTATGTATCCCATTGGAACCATGTGCCACACTCTGAATAAACCCTTCCTTCTAGATGTTGCTTTGG
This sequence comes from Myodes glareolus, assembly GCF_982192425.1. Classification (NCBI taxonomy): domain Eukaryota; kingdom Metazoa; phylum Chordata; class Mammalia; order Rodentia; family Cricetidae; genus Myodes; species Myodes glareolus. The sequence continues at coordinate 20,529,018 of NC_142037.1, read as the reverse complement.
GCATGGTGTTTTATTACAGTAATAGAAAATAATATAACCATCATCCAATGACATGGACAGAGCCTGAAGGATCCATACCCTGAAGGCTGAACGGGTATTTAGCAGTGGATTATGCCAAAAGAGTTGAGACAATCCATAATGTTTGCTTAGATAGGATACATGGAACACCACCTGATTTAATCAGATACATTTAGGAAGTGCCAGTTTTGAAAACGCATTTGGTGCTGTTTGTCAGAAGGGGAGCCTCACCAACTTTTATTTCAATTACAAATAATGATGCTACCTCGTAATCGTTCATGACATCTCAGGGAGATTCCTAACTTAGCAGTCTATGTTTACCTTTCTGTACCAGGTTTGAGGAGACTTTGTTCTACTTGTGTGAAAAACTCAAACGTTCCAAGGCTTACCCAACATCATCAAACAATGTAACATGGAGATGATTAAACAAAATAGCTTAAGAAACATCATTGGTCAAAGGAAAACAGATGAGGAAGTACACATCCTACATGTATGTCCAAACTGCTCAGTGCACCATGTAAAAATGTTCAGTTCATTGGTTTCCTTGAGAATGATGAACTTGAACACATCAAAGCTTGAGATATCTGTGAGCCTTAGACACATTTTCACATGCCGTATGTTTCTCTCATTGCTCCATCATTAACTAAGTATGCTTAAGCCAGTTATAAAAAGGGAATGAAAGGGCCACATGGTACAAGTATAGTTTTCCAGGATACATGCCACATGGAAAACAGAAACTCTGAAGATGACTGAGAAGACCCTGAAAATATTTTCCTTATATGCTAGTCACACAACAGGAGCACCAATGGATATATCGACACTGTTTATTATCTGAGTGTGTGTGTGCTTATGTGCTTGATTTAATATGCCAGTTTGTGCTATGCTAGAGTGTGTGTGTGTGTGTGTGTGTGTGTGTGTGTGTGTGTGAAGGGCAGAAGATAACCTTCAGGAGGTGGTTCTCTGCTTTCACTGGGTGAGACAGGGTCTCTCAATGTTTCTGAGCCTCTGTGCATTCCAGTCTGGCTGGTTTGTAGGTTTCAAAGCTGTTCTAATCTCTCAGCCTCCAATCTGGATTTAGGGGTGTTGGGATTACATATGTGAGACACTTGTTGTTTGCTGTTTTCTCTGGGATCGAACTCAGATCAATAGGATTTCAATGTAAGGGCTCTGAACTGCTGGTATGTGTGTGTGTATGCCTCTCTCTGTGTCTGTGTGTGTGTTCTAGCTTTGTAATGCAAAGTAGTGTGTGTGTGTGTGTGTGTGTGTGTGTGTGTGAGAGAGAGAGAGAGAGAGAGAGAGAGAGAGAGAGAGAGAGGAGAAAGAAACGGAGATAGAGGTAGAGATTGATTTTTATCAGTTCAGAAAGAAAATAGAGAAAAACTCATTGTGATGTGAGCTTTTTCTTTCTCCTAAGCTAAGCATCATCTTTGTGCCTTTGGGGCCTGTGCCATTTATCAGTGTCTGACTGTAGCTCTTCATGAAGATTTCTACTTAGCATTCTGTTAGCATTAGGAACCGACATTATCTAGATCCGGTGGAGATTTTATACTCATTACACTGCAATCACCACGTAATGGGTTCTGGAAAACTCATGTGTTAATATGGTTTTATGCAAATCTAACATCATAAAAGTGATGTCTGCTTTTATTTCAGTCACATCTTTGAAGGATAGAAACAACTGCCCTTTTGCTTTATTTGCCTCAAGAATATGCTAAGATCTCACTTCTGTTAGTGATATTGTGGTTTGTATTCTAGTCCTTGGCATATCCAAGATGTTGCTCCCTTAATACCAAGGGCAACACTCCGTGGTCGCCACACTCGTCACATTACCATTTACTTTCTGTATCAGCCTAAAATTTCTACATTAGTCTAAAATTTCCATTTGTATTAATCATGTCAATTTATATGCTAATGATTTTTTTCACTGAAATCTTGGAAGATGTCTGGCAACTGAATGTCTGTTTATTAAAATCACTTGAGATCTGTCTCCCCACTAAGACCTCCCTTGACCAATTACTCACTTTCATGATACATAATAGCTAATATTAATTTAGAAACCAAATTGGATTAGGCTTAAAAGAAAGAACATTTGAGTTTGGTTCTGACAAAATTAAAATTAGGTACTAATGGTTTCATTAAGCGTAATAATTATGTCAAGTCTGCCCCTGTCTCTCCTAATGTTGAACTTAGATGGTTCAAGGTAATTAGCTAGTTGTCAGCCATTTGTAATGGAAACTGGCAATTGGTGTAAGTAGGGTCTACAAACAGAGCTAGCTCTTCTGCTTGCTTTATACCTTCTGAGGGGTTTAAAACACAAAAGAAAATTGCCATTTCCTTTACATTTTCCATTTTTCTTGAATACAGATTTTTGAAGTAAGACTTGATAATTCTCTGGATTTCCTCAGTGTCTGATGTTAGGTCTCCCTTTTCATTTCTGATTTTGTTAATTTGGATTTTGTCTCTTTCTTTTGATTGGTTTGAACAAGGGTTTGTCTATCTTGCTGATTTTCTCAAAAATAGCATTTCTTTGTTCCAGTGACACTTTGTTTCATTTACTTTGTTTCTATTTTATTGATTTTAGTCCTCAAATTGATTATTTCCTGGGGTCTACTCCTCCTGGGTGAGTTTCCTTTTTTTGTTCTAGAGCTTTCAGGTGTGCCGTTAAGATGCTAATGTGAGATTTCTCCAGGTTCTTTATGTAGGCATTTAGTGCTATGAATTTTTCTCTTAGTACTGCTTTCAAAGTATCCCAAAGAATTGGGTATGTCATGCATTCATTTTCATTAAATTCAATAACTGGACTCTTTAAAATGTATTCAGATGTATTACCACAGTTGTTTTCAAAATCAGTGTAATGTGTATTTATTTCTGCAAACCGTCTTTGGTCAAGCACAAGGCACCTTCTATTACATGAGAACTGCATGCAATCTTCCACTTTCTGTGTTTCCAGTTCATTCTCTTATTGGGTCATTGCTATCAGCAAGGACTTACTGCTCACTGGAATTTATAGAAAGGATGGCTCACTGATACCAAACACTTTTCTCTGACCAAATTTCCATATAAAACTGTGATAGGTAGACTACTGCTGCATTTTAACAAAATTCATAAGAAAACAAATTTCACAACGGAGAATTTTACCTTAATACCAGAGGTACTGGCCTTGTCTTCTGTTGAAGATGATGGAACACGAGCCTTTCCAGAGAGCCTTTAGAATAAAAACATGCAGTGAGGGGTGAGTTTGGTCCTTAGAGCATCACTGTTGAAAGATTTATTATCTGTGTACTAAGTAACATTTTTGCATTTATGTAATTCAACGTTGACCCCGTTTTAAAAAGTTTTTGCTTTTGCAGTTTCAACTTGTCTCAATCTATGTAACATTCAGTGAAGACTCACTCACTCATAGTTCTATTTAAAAATAAAAATGTAAAAAGCCAGTGGTTTGGGAGATGGCTCAGTCAATAAGAATGTTTGCTGCCAACACAGATCAACCTGAGTTTGAATCCTCAGCATCCACATAAAAAACTGGGCATGGACACATGCATGTAACCCCAGTACTGTGGATGGAAGAGACAGGGTACCATTTGGGCTTGTTGGCTGCCAGACCAGCTCCAGGGTCAGTCAGAGATCTTATGTCAAGTGTATAAGTTAGAGAATGATACAAGACACCAATGTCCTCCTCTTTCCTTCATGTCTGCACAGAGAAATATGCAAAGCATGCAACAGGCACACACACACACATGCAAAACACACACACACACACACACACACACACAAACACATAAGAGGGGGGAATTGCGGGTTTTGCAAACACTTGTTCTGATGGTTGCAGTAACTGATTGTTATGAGCACTGAATGCTCCCATTTCATTTGTTCCCCTAAACCTAAAGCACCATGGCCTGTTTTCTGTAATAAAAAAAAATAAAGCATTTCATTTCATTTCACTCTCCCAAGGAGTTGTTTGCTTTGGGAAAACATGAAATGTACTCTATGTCTAAGCACTAAGTTGCCATCAGTCTCAAAAGTCACCATATTTTGGTGCCTTGAAGCTATGTTTTGATAGTATGTCCACATGCATATGTCTAAACTCTTTATAGTCAAGGGTATTTCTAAGTCAATTTATAGGACACTGGAGAGCAACATTATCCCCTCAGCTCTGCTTCATCTGAACTACAGCTAAAAGCTCCAAATTTCAGGGTTTCTGATTGGCAAACTCTGGAACAAACACTTTGTTTTTCTAACTTTCACCTACCTTGGGATTCACCACAGAGGTGGAACTCATTAAGAGGGAAATAAACCTGCTGAACAGAAGCATGTCTATAAGGCCATTCTGAGATGATCATCTCAGCAAAGTCTGGGAGAGTTTTGAACCTTGCCATTTTGCCCACACTCTTCTCAGCAACTTGCCTTAAACATACAAGTTAACAGGATTAATTGCCTGAAAACTAATATATATATATATATATATATATATATATATATATATATATATATATATGTACATGATATGTTATGTGCAGTGTATTTGTAAGTATGTGTGATTTCAGATACATACATGCCAGTGTGTAGGTGTGGTGATTGGAGTACAGACTTGGGTGTCGACCCTCACCCTTGGTCATAGTTATATGACTGAATCTCATTCATGAATGCAAGCCCCAGGCTAGCAATCCAGGCAAGCCATCCAGACAACGTGAGAGATGCTCTGTTTCCACCTGCAATCTCACCATAAGCTCCCCAGGATTCTAGAACCGCACAAGACCAACAGGCCTCATGTGGACCCTGGGCTTCCTTCTCCCATTTTCCCATATTACCAGCACTTTACCGATGAATCACCTCCACAGACAGGGAGTCTTAACAGCATTTCATGCTGTATCTGAGGCATAATTCAGCTTTGATTAGCAACTAATCAAAAAGCTAAAATTGTCTTACACAGAGGAAAACATGGTGCCAGTTTCTGAACTTTATAGTCTCTACATACTCATTGTATTTAAAATCCAGACATTCTTACCCGAGTGAAAGCTGGTCTTTATTTCCTCCATTATCTACAGAGCAGAAACACAAAATATGTTATAAGCAACTGTAGAAAAAAGAGCATTGAATGCTGAGGCTAATACTTCGTTACTACATATACTTTGAATCTTTGTAGCCTTTAAAGTGAATACTGATTTATAGACAAAAAATACAAGGATAACTCTTAATTTACACCTCATGTAAGGTTCAAATATAGAGACAATTTTCTCAAAAGTCAATACTAATAATAAATTGGTGTACAAAACACCTATGATCATGAGCATTAGCATTATCAAACAGAGAAACTGACATCTTAACCAGAATCAATATCACAAGCTGAAGTGTTAACATGGTAGCACAGTGTTGCTGCTGTTGATTTTGTCTCTGGAAAAGTGCTGTTAGGAGAATTGTAAGTGAGCATACTCATCTTGCATGGAAGTGAAAAGAGTCTCTCTAAGGTTTGAGTTGAACTTATTCCATTGAAGATAAAAATTCCAGACACAAGGAAGCTAAGTCTATGAGGATCGTTCTTTGCAGCATAGCAAAACTTAAAAAACACAGGTAGACCAAGGGCAAAGAATCTCCAGATGCCAGGGTGGCAAGGCTACAGAGAGAGAGGGCACTGTGTGTACAATCCTCAAGTGCTTCTGAGGAAGCTGCAGAAGCCCCTCAGTTCTAGCTTCTGGTCCCTCACTCATGGGCAGTGCAAAGAAGTTCAGCACCAGTACCTATCACCTACCGTGGTAAGAGCTATTGGAAAGCCTCCTGCAGTAGTTAAGCACCCTAAACTCGATCTCTGGGGTGAGAAGCATGGAAGAAACGTGAGAACCAAGCAGCAACTTCATGGTAGTAGTCCCTTCCAGGAAACATTGGAGTTCCCACAGACAAGGCATGAAGCTCCCACTGCATGCTAAAAGCCTGCCCTCTGAAAAGGAATAAAGCAAATTCTTGTTTGTTTTATTCACAGTATATAAACTGTAATTTAACTTCGTTGGCATTGCCTATGGCTGAAGCAGAGTGTTGGTCCCACCAACAAATGGGTTGCAATGAGGCTTAGCATGTGGGAGACCTCCATCAACCCTCTTCATCACAAAGAAAATCCAAGGTGGTTCCTGTTCACCTGCAAGCTCCGTGGAACCCTGAAACACAGCTTGTTCCAATACTGAGGGGACCTAAGAGCCTGTGAGCTCTGTGGAACTCTGAAACACAGCTTGCTCCAATACTGAGGAGACCTAAGAGACAGCCACAGCAATGATTGTACCAACATGCCAAGACACTGCTGGCCCCATTTGAAGGAAGAGATGGGGAAAAAAAGAGATGAGTAGGTGCCTATGCAAGAATTCCTCCAACATCCTAAAAAACATGGTAACACCAGAATCCAGTGGACACACAAAAGGTAGACTTGATCATCCTAACCCAGAAGTAGAAGAAAATGACTTTGAATGTAACTTTATGAAAATGATGTATACCTTTACAGAGGAGGTGAACAACTCCCTTAAAGAAATTGAAGAGAAGACAAACAAAGTTGGAAGAAATTAATAAATCCCACAAAGAAACCCAAAACTACCCATAAAAAAACAATCAAACAAGTGAAAGAAACAGTTTAAGACTTGTAGACTGAAATAGAGGTAATAAAGAAAACACAAACCAAAAGAATCCTGGATATGGAAAATCTGGGTAAATGAACAGGAACTACAGAGACAAGTATAACCAACAGAATACAAGAGATAGAAGAAAGAATCTCAGGCACTGGACATACTATAAAGAAAATAGACTCTTTGGTCAAAGAAAACATTAAATCCAACAAATTCTTAACACAAAACACTCAGGAAATCTGGGCCACCATGAAAAGGCCAAAACTAAGAATAATAGGGGTAGAAGAAGAAGAAGAACTTCAGCTCAAAGGCACAAAAAACATATTCAACAATATTATTGAAGGAAACTTTTCCAACCTAAAGAAGGATATCCCTATGATGTTCAAGAAGCTTACAGAACACCAAATAGACTGGATCAAAAGAATAACATCCCCTAGCCCTATAATAATCAAAACAAAAAACATAAGAATAATGAAAGAATATTAAAAGGTGCTAAGGAAAATGGTCAAGTAACATATAAAGGTAAACCTATCAGAATTACGCCTGACTTCTCAATGGAAACCATGAAAGCCAGAAGGTCTTGGATAGATGTGCTGCAGACACTAAGAAACCATGGATGCAAGCCCAGACTACTACACTCCGCAAAGCTTTCACTCACCAACTATGGTGACTCAGGAAGGTCAGTAGGGCCACTAACTAGTGGACTGGGATTGTGGCTCAGTAGGAAAGCCTATGCTTATTATGCAGGAGGCCTCAGTCAGTTCTCACCACCACAAATGCCATGAATAAATAACTTCATAATAAAGTGACACAAAGCTGTCCCCATTACAATCATATTGATTCTCTTCATCTTACTCTTGTGGGAAGAGGGTTTTGGATTCACTACCTAGTGTGGTTGCCACTGCCAAGTTAGATATAAAAGACACTGTGATGACAGTTGCTGAAAGTAAATACTACGTGGTGTTCCCTCCACTGCCACAAAGGCTCTCCAGACTCAATAGAGAGGCAGCTAATTCTTTGAAATACAGAATGATGTCATTTTCTTCACTCTGCTTTTTGTTCCAATTTTTATTTCTGAATCATGCTTTGCAGCATGGAAATGATACACACACCTACCGTGTTCGATTTAAGAAAAACTAAAGAGAAAAGTAATGAAGGCAGAGATAACGGGTAGGGTGCTTGTGTAGAATGCTCCCAAAACCTTGTGTTCAATGTCTAGCACTTCAGAAAACAAAACAAAACAAAACAAAAACAAAAAAAAGAAGGAAAGAAGAGAAGAAAGGACGGAAGGAAGGAAGGAAGGAATGAAGGAAGGAAGGAAAAAAGAAATAATGGAAGGAAGGAAGGAAGGAAGGAAGGGAAAAGGAAAACATGTTAGAATTGATAAATCTTCATAAAAACAATACATTCACTACAGAACAAAGCTTTCACCCTAAAATGGGAGATTTCTAAAGAAAACAATTATACAGTAGGACAAAACTGTCCAAATTGAGAAACTGCACAGACATTAAAGAGGTCAGAAGATTTTAATTATATCATAAAGTAGAAAAACTATTTAATGAAAGTTATTGATTACTGAGGTTTGTTTGTGACATAATTACATTCTAGTGACACTTACCTGTGTATTGGTATGCAGTACAAAATACAAGGCTTTTGTCATAAAACTAAAGAAGAATATGTATTTCTAATTATCCTATTTGCTGCAATGTGACTATGTAGGACACATGCTACGTGAAGTTCATTTCTCCTTTATTCAAAGGCAGTACAGATATCAGCATTAATGTAAAATAAGCAGAGTTTTGACAATATACTTTCACAATTGAAAATTATTTGAAATAGTTTCTTAATTAATTCTGACTTTTCAGAATATTTGAAAACCAGAGACCTGCATTTATACTTGATTTCCATAACTCCTTTAGGGGATCTAAAATCTTTACTCTTCCTTATTTTCTTTAGGGAAGGTAGGAGTAGTTGAAGTCATTCTTACCTTTGTTGATGTTAGCATACTGTTTCTTGGTTTGTTCAGATTCTACTGCAGCTGTTTCTCCACTGTGACATATGTTTAAAAGTGATCATCATTTAACTATTCATATAAAAACACTTAGCATGTTTTCTAATTTTTTTATTTTTGAGTCCCTAATATAGCTTACATTAGATACATACAAATAATTTTTTGAAACAGGATCTCATTAAGCATCCAGCTGACTTTAAACTCACTATATGCATCATGTTGGTCTTGAAATCAAAGAGATCTCTGTGTTTACTGCCTTCCAAGTTCTGGGATTAAAGGCATGGGCAACAAGGCCCGGCCTAATAACTCTAAATTCATTCTTCAACAGTTGGTGATGATTAATAACTGCTGTCCTTCCACCTTTCCTCATGGAGAAGAAACAGTGAAAATTCAGCTCTTGATTAAAACACACACAGAGAGATATCCCTGCTGCAGTGCTGAGAAGTTCTATCCAGAGAGGTGAGTGGGTGCTCACCTGGGTGGTCTGTCCCCGAAGAGAGCACAGCCCCTCCCCCCTCAGCTTCTGTGGCAGGGTCTTTGGTGCTCCACGGGACCCCTCCCTGCCCCCACTGCTGCTGCCCTTTTGTCTCCTGGGTCCTGGAAATATCAGATATACCTGCTGCAGTGCTGAGGAGTTTCATCCAGTGAGGAGGAGATGGTCTGGCGCCAATGAAAAAATTCCTCCAACAACCTGAAAGGCAACATGACATCTCCAGAATCCAGGGATCACGAAACTAGAAGAATTGAACACTCTACTACAGAAGAAATAGAAAAAATCGACTCTAAGCGGATCTTTATGAAAATAATAGAGGAACTTAAAAAGGAGGTGAAAATCTGGTGTAAAGAAATGGAAGACAGGTATAACAAAAAAATTGAGGAAATGAGTAAAGAAATGGAAGAGAAATATACCAAAAAGATTGAAGAAATGAGTAATCCATAAATGAAATTCTGGGAAACCAAGAAAAAACAATAAAACAGGTAATGGAAACAGTTCAAGACTTGAAAACTGAAATGGAGTCAATGAAGAAATCACAAACTGAGGGCCGGCTGGCTATGGAAAATCTAGGTAAACGAACAGAGACTTCAGAAACAAGCATAACCAACAGAATACAAGAGATAGAAGAAAGAATCTCAGACTCGGAAGACAACATAAAGAAATTAAACGCTCTGACCAAAGAGAACAGCAAATAAAACAAATTCTCATCACAAAACATTCAGGAAATGTGGGACACAATAAAAAAAAAACCAAATCTAAGAATAATTGGGGTAGAAGAAGGAGAAGAATTGCAGATCAAAGGTCCAGAAAATATATTCAACAAAATTATAGAAGAAAACTTCCCCAACCTAAAGAACGATATCCCTATAAAGGTTCAAGAAGCATACAGAACACCGAATAGACTGGATCAAAAAAAAATCCCCTTGCCATATAATAATCAAAACACAAAGCATTCAGATTAAAGAAAGATATTAAGAGCTGCAAAGGAAAAAGGTCAAGTAACTTATAAAGGTAAACCTATCAGACTTACACCGGACTTCTCTATGGAAACCATGAAAGCCAGAAGGTCCTGGATAGAGATACTGCAGAAACTAAGGGACCATGGATACAAGCCCAGACTACTATACCCAGCCAAGCTATCATTCACTATCAATGGAGAAAACAAAATATTCCAGGATAAAAACAAATTTAAACAATAAGTAGCTACAAATCCAGCCTTACAGAAAGTATTAGAAGGCAGATCACAACCCAAGGAATCCAACATTCCCAACACCGCCTAAATAACTCAGACATCTAGCAACCCTTCACAAGCAAAACTCAAAGAAGGGAAAAACATACACTCTACTACCCTCCCCCCCCAAAATAACCGGAGTCAACAACCACTGGTCATTAATATCACTTAATATCAATGGACTCAATTCACCTATAAAAAGGCACAGACTTAGAGACTGGATACAAAAACAGGATTCAACATTCTGCTGTTTACAAGAAACACACCTCAACCACAAATACAGACATCTACTCAGAGTAAAGGACTGGGAAAAGATTTTCCAAGCAAACAGGCCTAAGAAACAAGCAGGTGTGGCCATTCTAATATCTAACAAAATTGACTTCAAACTAAAATCTATCAGAAGAGATAGAGATGGACATTTCATACTCATAACAGGAAGAATTCATCAGGAGGAAGTCTCAATCCTGAATATCTATACCCCTAATATAAAGGCACCCACTTATGTAAAAGAAACACTTCTAGAACTCAAGGCAGTCATCAAACCACACACACTAAGAGTAGGAGACTTCAACACACCTCTCTCACCAATGGACAGAACAATCAGACAGAAACCCAACAGAGAAATAAGAGAATTATTGGAGGTTTTGAATCAAATGGACTTAACAGATATCTATAGAACATTCCACCCAAATAGGAAAGAATATACCTTCTTCTCTGCAGCCTATGGAACCTTCTCAAAAATTGACCACATACTTGGTAACAAAGCAAACTTCCACAGATACAAAAAAATATTAGTAACCACCTGTGTCTTCTCAGATCATCATGGATTAAAGTTAGAATTCAACAACAATGCTACCCCCAGAAAGCCAACAAACTCATGGAAGTTGAACTGTCAACTATTAAATCACCCCTGGGTCAAGAAAGAAATAAAGAAAGAAATTAAATTAAATTTCATTAAATTCCTTGAATTTAATGAAAATAATGACACAACATACTCAAACCTATGGGACATTATGAAAGTAGTGCTAAGAGGAAAGTTCATAGCACTAAGTGCCCAATTGAAGAAAATGGAGAAAGCACACATTGGAGACTTAACAGCATACTAGAAAGTTCTAGAAAAAAAGAAGCTGATTCACCCAGGAGGAGTAGAAGACTGGAAATAATCAAACTGAGGGCTGAAATCAACAAAATAGAAACACAGAAAACAATCCAAAGAATCAATGAAACAAAAAGCTGGTTCTTGGAGAAAATCAACAAGATTGACAAACGCCTATCCAAGCTAATCAAACGGCAGAGAAAGAACATGCAAATTAATAAGATCAGAAATGAAAAGGGGGACATAAAAACAGGCACAGAGGAAATTCAGAGAATCATTAGATCTTACTACGGAAATTTATATGCCACAAAGTTGGAAAATGTAAAAGAAATGGACATTTTTTTAGATAAGTACCATATACCAATGTTGAACCAAGAACAGGTGAACAATCTAAATAGGCCTGTTAGTCGTGAAGAACTAGAAGCTGTTATCAAAAATCTCCCTACCAAAAAAAGTCCAGGACCAGATGGTTTCAATGCAGAATTCTACCAGAACTTCTAAAAAGAGCTAATACCTATACTCCTTAATGTATTCCACAATATAGAAACAGAAGAGTCATTGCCAAACTCCTTTTATGAAGCTACAGTTACCCTGATACCAAAACCACACAAAGACACAAACAAGAAAGAGAATTACAGGCCAATCTCACTCATGAACATCAACGCGAAAATTCTCAATAAAATACTGGAAAACCAAATCCAAGAAAACATTAGAAAAATTATCCATTATGATCAAGTAGGCTTCATTCCCGAGATGCAGGGCTGGTTCAACATACACAAATCTATCAATGTAATCCATCATATAAATAAACTGAAAGAAAAAAACCATGTGATCATTTCATTAGATGCTGAAAAAGCATTTGATAAAATTCAACACCCATTTATGATAAAGGTGTTGGAGAGACTGGGGATACAAGGATCATACCTAAATATAATAAAAGCAATATACGGCAAACCGACAGCTAACATCAAATTGAATGGAGAGAAACTCAAAGCCTTTCCACTAAAATCAGGAACACGACAAGGCTGTCCACTCTCTCCATACCTCTTCAATATAGTGCTTGAAGTTCTAGCAATAGCAATAAGACAACATAAGGAGATCAAGGGGATTCGAATTGGAAAGGATGAAGTTAAACTTTCGTTATTTGCTGACGATATGATAGTGTACATAAGTGACCCCAAAAACTCTACCAAAGAACTCCTACAGCTGATAAACACCTTTAGTAACGTGGCAGGATACAAGATCAACTCCAAAAAATCAGTTGCCCTCCTATACAGAAAGGATAAAGAGGCAGAGAGGGAAATCAGAGAAACATCACCATTCACGATAGCCACAAATAGCATAAAGTATCTGGAAGTAACTCTCACCAACGAAGTGAAAGATCCATTTGACAAGAACTTTAAGTCTTTGAAGAAAGAAATTGAGGAGGATATCAGAAAAAGGAAAGACCTCCCCTGCTTTTGGATTGGGAGAATCAACATAGTAAAAATGGCAATTTTACCAAAAGCAATCTATAGATTCAATGCAATCCCCATTAAAATCCCATCAAACTTCTTCACAGACCTTGACAGAACAATAATCAAGTTTATATGGCAAAACAAAAAAACCCAGGATAGCCAAAACAATCTTATACAATAAAGGAACTTCAGGAGACTTTACCATCCCTGACTTCAAACTCTATTACAGAGCTACAGTATTGAAAACAGTTTGGTATTGGCATAAGAACAGAGAAGTAGACCTATGGAATCAAATAGAAGACCCGGATATTAACCCACAAACCTATAAACACCTAATTTTCGACAAGGGAGCTAAAGGTATACAAGGGAAGAAGGAAAGCATCTTTAACAAATGGTGCTGGCATAACTGGATGTCAACCTGTAGAAGAATGAAAGTAGATCCATATCTATCACCAGGCACAAAAATCAAGTCCAAATGGATTAAAGACATCAACATTAATCTGTCCACTTTGAACCTGATAGAAGAGAAAGTGGGAAGTAGTCTACAAGATATAGGCACAGGAGGCCACTTCCTAAGTAGAACCCCAGTAGCACAGACAATAAGAGAAACAATGAATAAATGGGACCTACTGAAACTGAGAAGCTTCTGTAAAGCAAAGGACACTGTCAGTAAGACAAAAAGGCTACCTTCTGACTGGGAGAAGATCTTCACAAACCCCTTATTAGACAAAGGTCTGATCTCCAAAATATACAAAGAACTCAAGAAACTAGACACTAAAAATATAATTAACCCAATTAAAAAATGGGGTACTGAACTGAAGAGAGAATTCACAACAGATGAACTTCGAATGGCCAGAAGACACTTAAGGACATGTTCAACCTCCTTAGCGATCAGGGAAATGCAAATCAAAACCACTTTGAGATACCATCTTACACCTGTCAGAATAGCTAAAGTCAAAAACACCAATGATAGCCTATGCTGGAGAGGATGTGGGGTGAGGGGAACACTCATCCATTGTTGGTGGGAATGCAATCCTGTGCAGCCACCGTAGAAATCAGTGTGGCGGTTTCTCAGGAAACTGGGAGTCAACCTCCCTCAGGACCCAGCAATTCCACTCTTGGGAATATACCCAAGAGATGCCCTAATATACTACAAAAGCATTTGCTCAACTTTGTTCATGGCAGCACTATTTGTAATAGCCAGAACCTGGAAACAACCCTAGGTGCCCCTCAATAGAAGAATGGTTAAAGAAGGTGTGGAACATATACACATTAGAGTTTTACTTAGCGGTGAAAAACAATGACATCTTGAATTTTGCATGCAAATGAATGGAAATAGAAAATGCTTTACTGAGTGAAGTATCCCAGACCCAAAAATAGGAATATGGTATGTACTCACTCATGAGTGGATTCTAGCCATAATTTAAGGACTTCGAGCCTGTGATTCATGATTCTAGAGAAGCTAAATAAGAAGGTGAACTTAAAGAAAATCATATAGTTATCCTCCTGGATATTGGAAGTAGACAAGATTTCCAGGCAAAACTTGGGTGCATGGGGGGCTGGGGTGGGGGGTGGATGTAAGGGGAGATGGTTAGGGAGAGGGGAGAGGGGGAGGATTGAGGATGGCTTGGGGGAATGGGAGGGGGGAGAGAGGAAGGATGGTTATGGGAGCAGGGAAGTTTATATTTCAACTAAGGGAGTCATTTTAGGGTTTGCAAGAGACTTGATTCTGGAGGGGTTCCCAGGCCGAAAGAGAGGTCCCAGATGGTACTCTGGGTAGCAGAGGAGAGGGTGCCTGAACTGGCCTTGGCCCATAACCATACTGATGAATATTTTGCATGTCACCACAGAACCTTCATATGGCGATGGATGGAGATAGAGACAGAGACACATATTGGAACACTGGACTTAACTCCCTAGGTCCAAATGAGAAACAGAGGGAGGGAGATCGTGAGCAAGGAAAGCAAAATCAGAGGGGGCCTTCATCTGATGATGGATGAATATAGACGGAGACCCACATTGGAGCACTGGAAGTCAGGACCGCGAAGGATGCGTTCACCCATTGATACAAGGGGACTGATCGAATGAGAGCTCACCAAGGCCAGCTGGACTTGGACTGAATGAGCATGTGATCAATCCGGATTCTCTGAATGTGGCTGACATGGGGGCTGACTGAGCCCCCAAAGTCCAAATGAAGACTGAGAAGCCATTGACAATGGCACTGGGTCTTGTTTCGTCTACATGGACTGGCTTTTTGGGATCCTGGCCTGTTTGGATGCTCACCTTCCTGGACCTGGAGGTAGGGGGGAGGAACTTGGATTTCCCACAGGGCAGGAAACCCTGACTGCTCTTGGGAATGGAGAGGGAGGAGGAGAGGGAGTGGGGGGAGCGGGAGGGGTATTGGGAGTAGGGGAGGAAGTAGAAGAGTGTTTTCAGATACTTGCATAAACAAGTCTAACGGAAAAAAAAAAGAAAAAAAATATGAACACAAAAAGACAAGTAAAGTGTATTTTGGTTACTCAAGAAACTTTCAAGAGTGTTCTGAAAACAAATATCATGTATCACATCATATTAGAAACTCAGGTAAGAGAAAAGGACAGTGACTTCAATTATGAGTGCTTTGAAATAAGTTCTAAGACAATTCAAAATATAATGATTTATAGTATCTGAAATTCATATTTATAAATTAATATAAGCCATTTTCATTAAAATCATAAAAATTTAAACAACCCTAATGTCTGGATTGGGGAGAGAGCTTAGTGAACAATATGTTTTTCAACACATTCATGAGCATGGGAGCTCAGATCCCCAGAGAAGTTCAAAGAATCGCACTCATCTGAAATTCTACTGTGCATATGGCAACATAGGGTACATACAAGAAAATATCCAGAAGTTGTAGGCCATATATGTCCAGGCAAGAGCTTATACTAAAAGTGAGAGAGGAAAGGATTGACATTCAAAGTTGTCCTTTGCTATTTTCATGGTTGCATATTATCCCACAAGCAACCACACACATGCTCTCTCGCTCTCTCTCGCTCTCTCTCTCTCCTCTCTCTCTCTCTCTCTCTCTCACACACACACACACACACACACACACACACAGTGGGGAGAAAGATTTAAATGAATTCCCAATGTTGAATTTAGTGACCTCTTTTTGAGATTATGACCAGGTAATGAGACTCCTGAATAGTTCTTCTTTAGTTTCTTCCAGGAAAAACAATTTTATTTGATAGATTAAGACAAAAAGAAAAGCCCGTTAAGAATAAGGTTCAAATTATAAGGCATTAGAGACCCATCAATAAAATAACAAACATTCAAAGATTGGACATAGCTTCTCATGTATATATTGTTTATCTGGATATAATTGCTCATTTCTGAATTAATTGATTATTTCAGACTTGTGAAAGTAAATATTAATGTTGGTATTTAATATTTTCTGATACTTTATCACAATAAAATCATAAATAATAATAAAAAAATAAAACACACACACTCACACACACACACACACGAATGATAGCAGTGCTTTTTCCATACGATTTGCTTTGAATGCTGCAGTGACCTTGCATTATATGCTCGTGGAGTCAGTGCTCCTCTTCCATTCATCTGCCTGCATGTCCCCATGGCCCCACAGTCCTAACTCTGTCAGAACTCTTTGGAGGCATTCTGTTGAGTAGTATGCTCTCAATGGTCAGTATATGAAAAAGTATTTTTTTTTTTTTGCTTCTAAGCATCCTTCTGCCTGCATTCTCAGAAGCCATGACAGTTGTGGTACCTTCAAATTGTTTTAACAGTTCACTCATGTGTGAATGCTGAAACCACCGCCTGGCTGTTTCTTTATTTAGTGACTTTTTGTGTAATCCTGAGTCTTTGGAACTCACGACCAGCTTCAAAACTCAAGGAAAGCAACATTCTTTTGTCAGCTATATTCTTCCCAGGTCACAGCTAAGACTGCTGGACTTCGGGGCCTATTGCCAGTATACTCTGGACCAGCAGCTTTATTCTCCTAGTTTCTGCTTTCGCCGTTCCTTTTACATGCTTTGGCTGTCATCACGGTCTTGGAGCTTGTCATGGGACTTTCCACCTGCGGTGTGAACCTTGTCCAAAATAGCACCTCTGCTGAAGTGATCTCCAGCAAACTGTAGGAAAACCTTCAACCTTGACCACTATTTTCAATGTCTTTTGAGCAGATAATGATCCCCAGTCTTATTAGATCAACAATCTAAACGTAACTTTTTCATCTTCATATTTGATATGCGTCCCTGTTCACATGTGTGTATGCATTTGTGTCTGTTGATCCTAGTGCATGTTTTTTAGGTCAATGGACATTTTTGACTGTCAGTTCTTACCTCCTAACTCAGTTTTGAGGCAGAGTTTCTTGTTGTTAACAGCTGTAAAAGCAAGACTAAAGTATAACTTTCCGGACAGCCTCCTGTCTCCATCTCCCATGGCCCTCGAGGTTCCCTGAGATTAAAGATGCACACAAGCACATGAGGCCCTTTCTGTGTTCTGAGGAGTTGATCTCTGAAGTCTTGGGTTTGTGTGATAAGTACTTTATTCCTGAGACATGTTCCTAGTCATGAATTCCTAAAACTGTGTTATTCCATGTCAAAGACACAAGCATACTTTCTCTATTTGCTTCAAAAGTACCAGCTTTACAAATTTCTGTTTATCTTGTATTAAAGGAAGAATAAATGACCTCAAATGGTTCTTATTAGAGAGAAACACAGGCCCTGTAACTGGATTAGAGGTTTAATTGAAAGTGCTCTGCACTCAGAAGCCTTAGTTCCATAATTAATAGCAATACACTTATAACCACTTCTTTAATTTAGGCTCAAAGTCTTCTTTTAAAAATTGAGTATTTTAGAGCCAGATAGATGGCTCAGTGGGTATACATAATTGTCACAGTAGCCCAGAATTTGAATACCTGGAATTCAACAAAAACTCAGACACTGTGTAATGTATCTATAATCCCAGCACTTTTATAGTACAAAGGAGGTGGAGGTAGTAAAATACCAAAGAGGCTTCCCAGCCTGCTCACCTGGAGTAAGTGGCCAAGTGCCAAATAAAAATAGAAAACACAATAGCATTGGGATTTAATTCTGCTGCATGGTCTAACTCTGTGGGAGCCTGGTTTATTTGGCTGTTCACCTTTAAAGACCTGTATGGATGGGGAAGGACCTTAGACTTCCCACAGGGCAGGGAAATCGAACTGCACTTAAGACTAAAGAGGGAGGGGGAGGAGGAGAGCGGGGGGGGGAGGAAAGGGAGGCAGGGAAGAGGGGGAAATTTTTAATAAATAAAAAAAATAGAAAACATGCCTCAAATAAGATGGAAGGCAAAGCCATCACACAGTGTTGTACTGTATTTTGGACGGGACACAAAAACAAGTACATGAAGATGAGGGATGCTAAACCATGTTTAGAATATATGGTATGCAAAAGTGTATTTTCAATAAAAAATACACCACACACAGACTTTACTTTTTAATTCATCTGACTTTAAACTTACACATATGAACAAAAAAGGTAATCGTTTGATTTTTAATGCTGAACTCAACTTAAATACCAAGTGTCCCATTTAGAGCTGCTATTTCTATGATAAAACACCATGACCAAAATGAACTTGGGACCAAAGAATTCATTTGGCTTATATGTCCACATCATAGTTCATCATTAAAGGGAGTCAGGGCAGGAACTCAAACAGGGAAGGAAGCTGGAGGCAGGAGCTTACAGAGGCCATGGAAGGGAGCTGCTTACTGGATTGCTCATTCTGCTTTCTTATACGACTCAGGACCATGAGCCCTGGAACAGCACTTCCCATGATGTGTTGGGTCCACATCCATCAATCACTAATTAAGAAAATGCCTTACAACCAGATAGTATGGAGGTATTTTCTCAATGGAGTCTTTGTTCTTTGTACTCATTTTGGACAAGTGTCCTTATCCAGATTAACTGTTTCAAGAGTTTGGGTGCACAGATTCACATCTGACCAACACATTGTCAAGATATTTCAGACAGGACACCGGAAAAAATAATAGCATCTGGTAATATCATCTAATCGATGGATAACGGAATCAATTTGCTTATTCAAAATTCACTTAAAGCAGATTGAGTGATCAAAGAACTATTTGAAAAATATATTTAAGTTGAACATATTTAAGAATAAAATATCTAAGGAAGAGATTAAGAAATAATAAAATTATACATTCCAGTGTTGAAAATAAAGTTGAGACGTTTCAAAGTAAACAACACTAATGTGAAGTTGCCTTAACAAGTAGAAAATTGCCAATCAAGTCAGATTAGAAACGACAACTTGTTTTTAAATGGGAATCTGAGCCCTGATACACACTGTTCCTTTATGTTGGAACAGTCTCTTTTCCAGCTCACACTCTCTGTGAGCTAGTCTTTCTCAATAGGTGCTTATGAGGTGAAGCCATATTCCTTCTACCATTTTAGTGTTCATTACTTAAGCAATGACACCCTCAAAAATGGCACTAAGATTGTAAAAAAGAAATGGTACCTATTTGGCGCAAGCTCCTCATGTGCATCCGCACCATTCTGAATCAGGAACTCCGCCATTTCAGGCTGATTTTCATTTATTGCCAGTCTGTAAGGTGTCAATCCATACTGCAAAGGAAAATTTTCATTTTATAAACTGACATGCTTCTCAACTGAAAAATGTATCACAGATTTTGTAAAGAAAATGAGTCACAAAAGGATAGATTTTCCTTCAGTCCTTGCTGCAGATTCACACACACAGGACTTCCCTTTCCTTTGAAAAGGAAACATTTTTCCCTGTCCAACAATGCCCATGAACACCACTTTTTCCAGAACTTCCCACAGACGCTTGCTAGTTCCAAGTTTCTTAGCTCCATGGAGATGTGCCTCCATTGCCCCAATCCTAAAACATGGCGGTAGATTTGGTGTGCATCTGTTGAATGAGTGAACTCAAGTGGCATCTCTGGAGCAGTTTCTCAATCTGTATTTCAAAACTATTTTCCCGAAACTAAAAATTTTCTCCCAAACCAAACATCATTTCCTGTTGCAGTGGTCCAAAAAATGCTGGAGGAAGACCTCAGACTCAAATGGTATGTAAACTCAAAGAGTGCTTATTCTTCAGAAATAGCCAGCATGCAACAGTCCATCACCCATATAAAATGTTAATGAGGACCATGGACAAAGACTTGCAGGCCCTTTGAAGGAGGACATGGGAAATTCTAAGTATCTTTTTAATAATTGGGCAGTCAGGGAGCAGTAACATGGGGGGAATGTTGATTGGACAGAACTAGTAACAATTTCATCCACTGTGGAAATTTTGTGTCACTATGGTCAGGAGCAGCCAGAGCCTGCAACTCTGGTCTCCCAGCCTTGTAAGGCCAGGTTTGGAACTGTTTAGCCAATTGGGGAACTGGGGAACTTCCTGGATTCAGGCTTAGGTCATTAATTACAATGGAGTTGCTCCTTGTCTAAGATAAGAAAAACATTTTGGCCCCTTCATTATGTACATATAAAATCTGAAAAAGTTAAGTGAAAAAGTCTTCTCAGTATGTTTTCTTCAATGATCAAATTTCCACATTTACCTGTGTGCCTGTGACCTTCCCACTCTAGCCTCATCTCTGAGGGACAAGTCATATCAGTAGCTTCTTAATTACAACAGATTTGTATTTTCTACAGACATTTATCTTAAAATTATTTTTTCTATTGTTTGTGTGTATGTGAAGTATGTGTGGGCCCAAGTCCTTTACTTGTTCAATTTTAAAGTAAAGCCCAAGTCTGAAACAAAAGGTGCTGTGCTGAGTTCCTTTAAGTTACCTACAAAACTATGAAAAACAGATTAGGAAAAAATGCTTGACTCTGAACAGATTCAGTGAGACTGCTTGAGCTTCAGAATGTGGAAAGTGATCTGAGTGTCATTGCTGGAAGTACATTGTGAATGAAGTTGAATGATTCTTACCCCCGTTTTTGCTGTAATATCTGCATTATACTCTAACAGCTTGCGGACAACTGTGGTTTTTCCCCTGCAAATAGCATGGTGTAGGGCAGCATGTCCGCTGTCATCGACAATGTGGGGATCAGCACCGTGCCTGAGTAGGATACAGATGCATTCGATGTTGTCCCTCTCGGTGGCCTGTGGGTATTGTATAAAGAAAGAAATACTGAAATCAAGAACTTGAATAAGCATTCCAACAATTCCATTGAATAGTTACCCTTGGATCAGACCAATTATTTAGGTTATGCATATTATCCCTCTCTTTTTGAGAGAGGGTCCTCAAGTACCCAGACGTTCCTAAATTCATAACCTCCCCACCAAAATTTTCCAAGTGGTAGAGTTTCAGAGGTGTGCCACCACACCTAGATATTAAAGCATTTCACTAGCACTGTTTGGCCATTGCTGTAGTGGGGGAGGTTGCTTGTTCATTTCCTTGTTTTGATACCGTGGAAGAGGTTGAAGACACCTGGAAAGAAGGAACCTCACTTGAAGAACTGCTTGGACCAGACTGGACTCTGGAAAGCCTGTATAGTATTTTCTTGATTGAGGTTGATATGGGCGGGCACAGCTTCCTAGGGGTGGTGGCATGACTGGGAAGCTTGTCCAGAGTAGTATAAGAAATCTGAGCAAGTCTTGGACAAAGCCATGGAAAAGCATCATTCCCCCATGACCTCTGCTTCATTTCCTGCCTCAGGTCCTGATTGAACTCCTGACCTGGTTTCCCTTCATGACTGACTGTGATGTGGAATTGTAAGCCAAATAAACCTTTCCTGTCCTGAGATGGTTTGGGCCAGTGCTTCATCACAGCAACAAAAAACAAACAAGGATAATTTCTAATCCATTTTATACGAAAAGTGTTTCCCGATAGCTACCTTGATTAATGGTGTCCGGCCTTCATCATCCTTCATATTAATATTGATACAGATGTTGGATAATAGCAACTCTACCACGTTTGGATGATTATGGGCAGAGGCGTAGTGTAGCGGACTCCTACAAATTGAGAGGACATTTTAAGAAATTACAGATTATTATGTAAAGGCACACTCAAGTGTAAATAGTAGACACCAATGTGCATTTCCTTCTGATGTAAGAGAAGAAACTAAAATTTTCTTATTTATTTATTTCTTTTCTCAGGTGTTCATCTAGTCTGTTTGGATGCTCACCTTCCTAGACCTGGAGGGATGGGGGGAGGAACTTGAACTTCCCACAGGGCAGGAAAACCTGACTGCTCTTAGGACTGGAGAGGGAGGAGGAGAGGGAGTGGGTGGAGTGGGAGGGTATTGGGAGGAGGAGAGGAAGTGGAAATTTTTATAGATAAATAAATAAGTAACTTTAAAAAAACTGAGCAAATCTGTCCAGAAGGAGATAACCTATGGTATCATAGCTCCCTTGCTTTGATTTTCAAAAAGCTTTAAGACAAAAATTACTAGGGATTCAACTGAGCATCGTTCATTGTTTTCAATATTTAAATTTATAGAACGTCAGGAAAGCTGACTGGACAAATGTAATATTTTAAGAATGAGAGGGTCTTGAGAGCTAGTAGATTTGTATGCTGTACAGTAGATATTTAAGTTACATGCAGGGAATAAGTGGACTGGCAGAATGGATAAATACAGCTGGAAAATTCAGTGTTTTTAAAGAATACAGTTATTAAGCAAAAATACTTTGAAACAATAATTTACTGTTCTATTATTTGTATGAAGCTCTAATTTGGAAGACTGAATAACGATAGACTAAATAACTTCTTATGGAGAATCTACGGTTGAGGGTCATTGTTTCCTGCCTATAATCTATTGAGAAATAAGAAACAAGGACAAGGAAAGAGGGCTGCAGTGTTAGTTAAAACTCAGTTGGGAAATCACTCGCCCTGCAAGCCTGATACCCCAACTTCAGAACCCCCAGCACCTTGAGAAACTGGTGCTGGAGATGTGGATACAGGAGGATATCCAAAGCGTGCTTGCCAGCAAGTCTAGGTCAATCAGTATACTCCAAGACTATCAGTCAAACACAGTGGGGATTTGGGTGAGAGAATCTGTCTAAAAAGCTGAAGTGGAGGAACCACAGGGTGGTTCATCACGTGAGGCCACCTACGGGCAGAACCAATGGCCTACATTCAATGCCCAGAATCCACAAGGTGGCAGAACACAGCTGTCAATAGTTCTCTTCTGACCTTCACACACTTAGTGGGCATGTGTGAGCCACAAGTGAACACACACATGTGATTTTTTTTAATAGGATGAAAAGAAATTTTCAAAGAGAATGTCAACCGCTAGCCTTCACATATGTACCCAAACACACACAACATGTATATAAATAAGGGGCCGGGGGATAGAGTTATAGTTCAAGTTGAAATTTTCCTTATGAGATTCCTCAGCAAGCATGAAACAGACATAAGATTTCTTGGTGATTCTTTGTGGGTTTCTTTGATTTTGAGTTGACTTAATATGTGAAAATTTATCTTATGACACAATTTTCTGTGTTGCATATAACAGCATTAAAACCATATACATAAGGGCTGGAGAGATGGCTTGGCATTTACAAGTGCTAGTTTTTCCTGCAGAGGACCTGGGTTTGATTCCTAGCACCCACAAAGCAGATCACAACTGTCCATGGTTCCAGTTCCTGGAGATCCAACACCCTCTTCCTATGCTTGTGCAGTACACTGAAAATACATGCAGGCAAAACACAAACCTAAAAATTGTAAGTGTACACATAAAAAGATGTATGTGGTTTTCTTAGCTAAATTCCTTTAAAGCCCCCAATAAAGTGCTCTAAAAGAGACAATGTAAAGGGATTTGTAAACTAACTGAAGTTCTTTGTTTTGCTTCTCTTAAAGAAAGCCTAGGAGCTGCCCTTCCAAGGTGCGCAGGTTTCAGGTGCCTAGGAGCCTAAAGCAGGTATAAAACCCAGAGGTCTCCATGAAAGAAGAGCCTTAAGCATGACATCTGCCCTCCCTCAGGCTGCAGATCTGGAAGGTATGTTTCTCCCTGGTATACCCTGACTGTCCCCTACAGTTTCTGCCCCTTCTGCCCCCTGGCCCTCCCCCCTCCCCAGGCCCCATTACCTGCCCCTTCGGTCGCATTCATTGACATGATGTTTTCTGCCATTCATGTATCGCTCCACTAAGGCAACATCACCCACACTGGCCGCCCTTTGAAACCTCCCCACGGGATCATAACCAATTAAATTAAGGGGAAAATGCTGCCTTCTCTGACCCAAGCACCCACAAGTCAGGCAGGCAGGCCACAGGCGGGTGTACCAAGGAGTCCGCCGAGGGGTTCTAACTGTAAAAGCATCATATTCAAAATCCTCCCACATGTTGAGCCTCAAGGCTCCACAGGCCCTCCTGGCCCTCCCTGCCCTCCCTTCCCTCCCTGTCCTCCCTGCCCTCCCTGCCCTCCCTGCCCTCCCAGGCCTCCCTGCCCTCCTGGCCCTCCCTGCCTTCCCAGCCCTCCTGGCCCTCCCAGCCCTCCTGGCCCTACTGTCCCTCCCTGCCTTCCCCTTTAGCCACCCACACCCTCACAAACCCAACAGTAAATGTTCCAAAACAATGACTAACTATCCCCACTGAACCAAATAAGTGTCCTGCTTGGGCAGATCCTTGGTTCAGTGTGAGCTGAACTCTGCTTCATTCTTAGCAACACAATTCTATGGGCATAGTGATGCACTGTGAGCTCACAATGGTACTCAGCAACTGAGCACCATGTGTGTGTTCTGTGCATGCCCAGGTCAGACTCCAGTGACAAAAGCATACAGTGCTCAGTACATGTAGACAAATATTGTTATGTTTTCTCTTTTAAGGGTGTTTTGGTTCTGATATGGGAACCTCAATTCTGAATACCCACAGAGGTATGGAACCTAGTAAGGGACCAGAAGGGAGGACACTATCTCTCAAGGAAAGGAAAAAAAATCTATAGTGTTATGTAGCTATAGAGAAAAACTAGAGTTGGGTGGTTTAATGAAAGGGAGATGGAACAGAAAGGTAAAGGAGGGGAAATGGAGAGGGACAACAAATATTGAAGGTCTTTAAAAATCTACATGGACAGCAACTACCCTCAGAAGCTTCCTGTACACATGTGAAAGGAACCCACAAGGAGACAAAAACAACAGGGGAGAGAAGACTTCAACTAGATATCATGTGCCACCAAATTAAACCTCCAGTGCCAGGAACAGGTTACAGCCTGTTGAGTCATTAACCAAAGGGACCCATGGAAACTACCAAATAGCACAGGCTATTGCCAAGGCTCTTGGTTGCTCACACAACCTGCTGTTAAGGTCTTGTTTCTGGAGGTAACACTTCTGTCACTGAATATGGAGAAGTTGAGCTGATGTCTAACTACATTATTTACCTACTAACCACAGTTCACTGTACTGGAAGGTACTCTGCACGCTCCAGGAGGAGAAAAATAGTCCTCAATACCTCTCAGCACAAACCCTTCAACCTACAATCACACCCAAATGTAAGGAAGCTCACAGATACCTGTAAATTTATATCTAGAGAATCCAAAATCCTCTTGTCTCTTTGCAGGCACCAGACATGCACAGAGTGAACACACATGTATGCAGACAAAACATACATAGACATGAAATAAATGTGATCTATAGATATTGAGAAGTAAGACATTTATGTAGTAAGTTCACTCTTTTCAAGTATATAACCCAGTATGTTTTTTTTACTATGTTCTTAAAATTATGCAACCATCATTCTATTTACTTTTAAAATATTTTTGTCATTCAAGAAAAAACCCTTTATTCATTAGTAGTTACTCTTCATTTCTCCAGACCCCCACCACCTATTAGTTACCAATCTAACTTTCTGTTTCAAGTGTCTCATTCTGGGTATATAAGAGAAATCAAATAATCTGATAAAGAAGTGTCCTATTCTTCAGTACTTTGGCTACTTTCAACTGAGCTTAATGTTTGTGATATTTATTCATGTTATACGATGTATCAATTCTCTACTTCTTTCCATGACTAGAAACTAGACCACTGTATTAACACACCACCCTTTGTTTACCTACTCATCAAGCAGTAGGTAATAGGGGTTTCTCTCTTTTTTCTTATATAAAAGCTCAGGTGCTAGTGGCTGCACCATTTTAATTTACATTCCAACAGTAATGTAGTAGGTTCCTGTTCTCTGGTATCTTTACACCCCAACATGTGCCCCAGCACCTGTGCATGCTAGACAAGTGCTTTACCTGTGACTTATATCCAAAGCATGCTACATCTGCTTTTCAATTGCTAGACCCTATTTTGCTGTCCAGCTTCAACCTCATATGACACACACACACACACACACACACACACACACACACACACTCCTCTACCAAGTTCAGGGATTGCAGAGCTGTATCACCAGGATTGACTTACCTTTTGTATTTTCACCATCTCGATGATATCAAGTATCTTCTCATTGAAATTTGATTTGCAACACTTGATGGCTGATAGTGTTGAACATCTTCCAGTGTGCCAGTGGGACATTTGGAAATCTTTCCAGGTCACGTGGCATGTGGGTGAGGTTCAAACTGCGGCTGGTAAGGGACAGACAAATATGCCATGTAGATGGAGATTGAGTGCAAAATTTGATTAAAAGAGGAGGTGTAGTGGGGAGGAAGGGATGGGAGGAAGGGACAGAGAAAGACAGAGAGGGAGGAGGTAGAAGGAAAAGAGGCTGAGATCTGCTTGCCTCAGTGGGGGAAAAAGAGAAAAAGAGTGAAGGGGAAAAGGAGGGAGGGAGGGAGGGAGGGAGAAAGGGAGAGCACTAGAGAGACTGAGAGTAAGCAGATGGTTTCTTAAGGGGACAAGATACCATTTGCTATGCAGCCATGCAGATGGTGTGAGGTGCTGTGACAGGGTGTGTCTGAATACTAACACAATTTCTCTTCAGATCCATTTATTGCCCTTGTGTCACTGGGCTGTCATTCTAGTGTTGAGTTATAAGAAATCTATACATTCTGAAGAAAATTCCCTATAGGCCTATATATGACTACACACAACACATGGGAATAAATCAAAGAGCAGGGGATATATAATTTCTTCTGGGCCCAAAGAAATAAGAAAGGCATGGACTTGATCATCAGGTCCTTGTGCATTATACAATTACTGACTGTACTGAAAAAATATTTAGTTACTTTAAAATGTTGTTGCTTTTTTCATTGTTAGAGAGGGAACCTGGAGCCTTACATGTATGAGGCAAACTCACACTACCCCCAAGTTGCATGCACAGTCCTATGTTTTCACTACTAGCTAGCATTGTACAAACATTTGCTTATTTATGGAGGGAGAGGAATATTAGAAACACTTCTGTTTTTATTTTTTAATGGAAAGAAAACATAGGAAAATGGCCATTGAAATGGCTCAGCACCTAAGGCCATTTTCCATACAAGCCTGATAACCTGAATTCCATTCCTGGAATTCATGATAGGAGAATTAAACCTACTCCCAGATGGTGTCCTCTGACCTCTACATATCTCCCTTGTCTTTCACACACACACACACACACACACACACACACACACACACACACAGAGAGAGAGAGAGAGAGAGAGAGAGAGAGATGGGGGGCAAGGAGGATCACTGCTTATTGGCTATAAGAAGTTAATGGAGGGTAGGTGAGAGATCAGCATGAAAGTTTTACAGATGAGAAAAATGCAGGTAAACCAATACTCAACTGTTTTTGCTCTCTACCAAAATATTTAGTGATATGTATAATATTTAAGGGGGTAGCACTTGGGCAGAAGGACTGGTTGTCACTTTTAAAATCCACCAAAAAGCTACTGATACCATAAAGAGCTTTAAATGAATGATTTCAAATTAGTGCGTTTTAATAGAAAACCCTTAAATATGCAAACACTTCAGTAAATTTTTGTCATCGTTCAGAAAATGCTTTTCTTTAAAATTTCTATATAGTTTCCATTCTTCCTGACGTAGATTGTGAATGTCAGCATACTGATTCTGAAGGGGGAGCTTAAAAGGAACAAGGATGCACTCAAGCAGAACCTAGACACAAAAGCAAGAGTAATATGCTCAATCTCAAAGACTTTAGAATTAAGTTAGCATAAGTCAGTAAGGCAGATTGAGAGCACCACTCACAGTTGAGAATAAAATGATGTATGTACCCCTACAATACAAAATGAGAAGAATGCAATATGCTTATGGTTGCATCCAGACTTTATTATAAGCTAGCTAAATGCCAGACAGTTTCCCTTTGTTATCTAGTCAACAACCATGTACTAGGACAAGCAGTAGGCTCATGACAAGAGTCACTATTCAGCAACCATATGATATAACCCTCCCAAATCAGATGGACAGAATGTCCACACTGGTCACATTCTATGCACGTGTAGTACAGGGAACTACTGGAGCACACAGAAGGCTTATGTGTTAGACTTGGGCCAGCACTATAGGCTCTAAGGTGGAGAACAGTGAAGACAAAGCAAGCCAGAAAGACAGAGAGAGGCAGTACCTGCAAACAGCCAGAGGTGAGAAAGCACACATCTGGTGAAAAGCTACAGAGAAAGGATAGGTGAGGATGAATAACTGGACAAATTAATTGATAAGGATGGGTTAGTTCAGGTCGAGAAAACACACTTTTCTGAGGGAAGAGCAAAGAGGTGACATGGGTTCAAGTGCTTTTTGATTTTTGGGCAAAGGGTGACAAGCTACTACCTCAACAATGCAACTTTTACCTTTGCTGAGATCCTGGGCTTCTAGCTCCATTGTTTCACATCTGGATCCTTTGCTCTCCTTGGACAGACAGTCTTCTGACAGTGCTGTGGTGGCTTTATTTGACAACTTTAAAGCATATGCAGACTCCATTCATTGTGATCTCTCCAAATGTGGTCTAATTTTCATAGTGCTGTCTTCCAGGAGAGATTTGATATTGCACGTAGCTGTAGCTTTGTTGTTCCATCTATCTCTGGAAAATGTCATCTGAATACTACTGAAGATTACATTGAATATGTATATGTATGCATATATATACATATATATTGCTGTTATAAGCCTGTTATCTGCCTAACCTCTAAAAGAAAAATGGTTTAGTTTCAGGATTTTGTGGTCACACAGAAACATGTATGCTTTTAGTGGATTATCCCTGCTCAAGTTCCAAGTCTCTGTATTGCACCTCCTGGGGAATGCATGACATTTTATACTTCTCTTCACACCTAGAGTCTGTTGACCAAAACCCAGTGAGTGCACAGGGCATCCTGCAGTTGTACAGTTGACACAGTAAAGTCAGAGTAGATCCTGTCACACCTCTAGTGTCAGTGTAAGTCAAATATCACATCTGTCTTGTGAAGTGACTAATATTTCATACTTACTTAGATGCAGAAAATGCAGTAATAAAATACCTGAATTGACACTTGCATATTGAGTTTTGAAAACTCTGAGTAAAGAGAAATCCTGTGTAGTACACAGGGTACTGGCTATATTGCTAATATCACCCTTGTTCTGATTGCTCTAAAGTGGCTATATTGACCTTGACCATCTTTTATTATTTCTATCCAGTGACTCTGGCTGTAATCTGTTCTTGTTTCCAGAATCTGGAGCTGCAGGATCATTTTTGGCTAGAGTATTTTCCCCTTTAGGATGGGGATGCTTCTGCAGAATTGCTAGTGAAGAAAACATTTGATGTATTCTTTTCATCCCAGAAAAAGCAAGATCACTTTAAATGTATTTTGGACATTTTTAACTTTGCAATTTTTGTTTCTAAATGGGTAATTCTTTATTGACTTAGATCCTATTGGTTCCTTCGTATTATTTCACATATTCTGTACTATTTTCCTTTTCTTTTTCCCTGGAAAGTTGATTGTAAAATATTTCTTCTATGTAGTGTCCTTTCTGGAAGACACTCTTTCACTGGAGTAATGCATCACCCCTGGCTTTACAATCCTTGTGCTCCTTTAATATGGAGATAACTCTGGCTTAAGGGGAAGGCTTTGCAGAAGACATCCCACTTAAATCTGGGCACACATTTACTCTGTACATTTACACTTTTGGGTCTCTGTGTTAGTTTCCATCTCCTTCAGGAAGATGCTTCTCTAAAGAGGGCTGACTGAAGCACAGATCAATGGGTATGACAGTCATTTTATTGGCTTGCTGCTTTGGCAGAATAATAGTATTGGGTCTTCCATTAGGCTCATGACTTATCTGTTCTTGGGATCTTGGCTATGTTAGCAGTGTCAGGCATGTGTTCCTTTTCATGAAGTCTCCTTAAATACAATCAGACTGGTAAGTTACTTCAATAACATTCGTGCCACTGTTGTACCAGAATATCTTACAGGCAAGTCATTATTTTCAGTTGCAGTACTTACAGTTTGTTGATATTAGTGTTTACCTTTCTCTTCTGATGCACATGCAGATACTGTGCATATCATGAACACAGTGAGTACTGCTGAAGTTTCTAGTTAGGCACCAGCTCAACTTTTTTCCCCCTACTTTCTGGTTTTTGTTTTATTTTTCTGTTTGAATTTTATGTGCATTGGTGTTTGGCCATGGGTGTTGTGTTCTGGAAAGTAAAGTTACAGACAGTTGTGAGCAGTCATGTGGGTGCTGTGCATTGAACCTCGGTCCTGTGCAAGAACAGTCAGTGCTCTTAACTGCTGAGTCATCTATCCAACCCCTTATTTTTGTTTTTTTATATAGATAATACTTTAATTGCCTTTACATTCTAGGTATTATCTCTTTCTCTGATATGGAGCTGGTGAAATTTTTAGGCATGCTGGTATCTTCCTCTTAACTCAAGTAATGGTGTTCTTCGCTATACATAAACTTTAATTTCACAAAGTCTGATTTATTAAGTTTTTGTTTTCAAACTCTATGGGATCCTGTTCAGAAATTCCTTTCCTTTATCAAAGAGGTCATGCCTATTCCCTATATTCTTCTCTGTCAAATTCATGGTATTAGGTTTTAGGTTCTGGCCCTTGATGCTTATCGAGATGACTTCTGCACTGGGTCTACATAAAGGAATGAGATTCATTCTTCTCATTATACTTATTTGAATTGATCTGCATGATTTGTAAAACTGCTGTCAATTCCCTGAGTTGCACTGTGTTCTCTTTAGTTAAATGACATATAGATATATGAGTACAAATTTATGTATAGATTCTTACTAATATTTCATTAGGCAACGATATTTGAATGACAATGTCATACTCTTTATATTCCTATATCTTTGTAGTATAACTGGAAATTCGTGATGGTAATACCTCAGGCAATATTATTGTTGTTCATGATTGCTTTGACTAATCTGTATCTTTTGTATTTCTTTTGTATTAAAATATGAAATTTAAGATTGATTTCTAAATCCTGCGAAGAATTGTTGGGATTGAATAGAGTGTCTAGATTAATTTTTTTAGAATGGCCGTCTCCACCATATTATTCCTGCCAATCCAAAACCATGAAGGCTTTCTAGGTTATTGTATCTTTTTCTATTTCCTTTCATGAAGTTTAGAGTTTTCATTGTACAAGTCATTCAATTTCTTGGTTATACTTAATCTAAGATATTTGGGAGAATCTGTAAGTTCTATTGCTTGACTATTTTCTTAGTATTTTGGCACTTGTATTCGTGAAGGTGACTCTGCTCTGCTCATTAATTTTTATTCTAATACAACACTGAGTATATTTATTAGCAGCTGGTACAAGTAATGGGAGTCATTATAAGGTTAAAAAGAAAACTGGGTACCCTTGGAGTGGGGAGGACCTTGGAATTGCCACGGGGCAGGGAACCCTGACTGCTCTTAGGACTAGAGAGGGAGGGAAAGGTGGGAAGGGGGAGGAAAAGGGGAGGCAAGAAGGAGGTGGAAATTTTTAATAAATAAATAACTCAAGAAACTAGACATTAAAACTTAATTAACCTAATTAAAAAAACTGAACTGAACTGAACAGAGAATTCTCAACAGCAGAAGTTCAAATGGCCAAAAGATACTGAAGGTCATGCTCAACCTCCTTAGTGATCAGGGAAATGCAAATCAAAACAACATTGAGATACCAACTTACACCTATCAGAATAGCTAAAATCAAAAACATCAATGATAGCCTATGCTGGAGAGGATGTAGAGTAAGGGGAAGACTCATCCATTGTTGGTAGGAATGCAAACTTGGGCAACCACTTTGGAAATCAGTGTGGTGATTTCTCAGGAAACTGGAAGTCAACCTACCTCAGGACCCAGCATTTCTACTCTTGGGAATATACCCAAGAGATGCCCAATCACACTACAAAAGCATTTGTTCAACTATGTTCATAGCAACACTGATTGTAATAGCCATAACCTGGAACAATCTAGGTGCCCCTCAATAGAAGAATGGATAAAGAAGTTGTGGAACATATACACTTTAGCATTTTGCTCAGTGGTAAAAATAATGACATCTTGAATTTTGCATGCAAATGGATGGAAATAGAAAACGCTTTACTGAATGAGATAACTTAGACCCAAGAAGATGAATATGGTATGCACTCACTCATAGGTGGATTCTAGCCATAAACAAAGGACATTGAGCCTATAATTCTTGGTCCTAGAGAAGCTAATAAGAAGATGAACCCAAAGAAAACCATATAGTTATCCTCCCGTATATTGGAAGTAGACAAGATTGCAAGGCAAAAGGTGGGAGCACGGGGATTTGGGGTGGGGTAGGGGTAAAGGGAGATGAGGAAAGGGAAGGAAGAAGGGGAGAATTGGGGAGAGCTGGGAAAATGGGATGGTTGTGATGGAGGAAGGGTGGATATGGGAGCAAGGAAGTAGTTATCTTAATTAAGAATTCCATTTTAGGGTTGGCAAGAGACTTGACTCTAGAGGGATTCCAAGCAAATGTCCCCAGCTTGTTCCTTGGGCAGCAGAGGAGAGGGTGTCTGAACTGGCCTTATGCCATAGCCACACTGATGAATATCTTACATATCACCATAAAACTTTTATCTGGCAATCGATGGAGATAGAGACAGACACTTACATTGGAACACTGGACTGAGCTTCCAAGGTTCAAATGAAGAACAGAAGGACGGAGAACAGGAGTAAAAAAGACAGGATCGCGAGAGGTGTGTCCACCCACAGAGATGGTGGGACTGATCTAATAAGAGCTCACCAAGGCCAGGTGGACTGGGGCTGACGATCATGTGATTAAACCGCACTCTCTGAATGTGGCTCACAATGAGGCTGACTGAGAAGACAAGAACAATGGCACTGAGTTTTGATTCTACTGCATAGAATGGCTTTATGGGAGCCTAGTCTGTTTGGATGCTCACCTTCCTAGACCTGGATGGAGAGGGGAGAACATTGGACTTCCCACAGGGCAGAAAACCCTGACTGCTCTTAAGACTGAAGAGGGAGAGTGGAGGGAGTAGGAGAGAAATGGGAGGAGGGGAGGAGGTGGAAATTTTTAATAAAGAACAAAAGAAATCTGGTAATTGTACAATGATGACAGATCTAAGGGCTGTCAACAAGATAATTCAACCTATGGGCCCTCTACAGTCTGGAATTCCTCTGCTTTCTCTGGTACTCAAAGGATGGCCTCTTATAGTTATTGATTTGAAGCATTGCTTCTTCCCTTATACTTTTACAAGAAAAGGATAGAGAAAAAGTTGCCTTCACAGTGCTGACTTATAGTAATTCTCAGCCTACTAGGAGATACCAGTGGACTGTCCTACCACAGGGAATGCTCAATAGCCCCAGCCTGTGTCATTACTTTGTAAGTCAGGCATTGGAAATGATATGTAAGCAATTCCCTAAGTCTATAATTTACCATTACATGGATGATATTTGCTAGCTGATTCAAACATAGATTCTTTAGAAAGAATGTTTGAGGAAGTTAAGATAGTTTTGCCTAAATGGGGATTACAAATTGCTCCTGAAAAGATTCAAAGAGGAGATTCTGTTAATTACTTAGGTTACAGAATAGGTTTACAGAAAATTAGAACACAAAAGGCACAAATTAAGAGAAACTGGTTACAGACTCTTAATGACTTTCAAAGATTGTTAGGAGACATTTCCAGTCTACAACAGGATGTTGGGATAACACCTGATCTACTAAATCATTTAAACAAAACCTTAGATGGTGACAAAGATTTGAATAGTCCCAGAGAATTATCAACTGAAGCAGAAAAGGAACTGACAATGGATGAGGAAAAATTACAGGAGGCACATGTATATAGGGTGAATCCAAATCTTATTTTATTCTAGTTATATTGCTTTCCAGAATATCTCCAATGGGAATTTTAATGCAGAGGGACCATATTATTTATTGAATGGAACTTTTGATCACACAAACCAAATAAAAATTAACAACTTATGTAGAAAAGGTCTCTGAAATAATTATAAAAGGCAAACTGAGACTTCATCAAGTAGCAGGTGTAGACCCAGCAGATATTATAGTGCCTTTCACTACTGATGAAATAAAAAGGGTATGAAAAGACAATGAACCATGGAAAAGGGCTTGTGCTAATTTTCTGAGAGAAATTAATAGCAATGATCCCAAAAGCGATAGATTCAACCTAATAAAGGGAGCTTCCTGGATTCTTCCTCGAATTGTATGTGATGCTCCAATAACTGGAGCCAGTACATTTTATACTGATGGAAATAAATCAGGGAAGGCAGGTTACAAATCAGACGAAATGAGTAGGTGGAACAATACCTTATAATTCTGTCCAGAAGGCAGAATTATATTTCATTTTTATGGTGTTAAGGGATTTTAAAAAGCCTCTTAATATAGTTACTGATTCACAATATGCAGAAAGAGTTATCTTGCATATTAAAACTGCTGAATTTATACCAGATGATACAGAACTGACTTCATTGTTTGTTCAGGTACAAGACATGATCAGGAATAGGCTTTGTCTGATGTACATAACACACATCTGATCCCATATGGATCTGCCAGGTCCTCTAGCACAAGGGAAAGCAGAAAGTGATCAATTATTGATTGGAAGCATGTTACAGGCCTCAGGATATCATTAAAAACATCACATCAATAACAAAGGTTTAAAGAAAGAGTTTTCCATTACATGGCAACAAGCTAAGGAGATTCTAAAGAGATGCTGTACTTGCTCTTTATGTAACCAAACACTGCTACCTGCAGGGACTAACCCAAAAGGGTACTCAAAGAAGCGAAATTTGGCAGATCACATTGACAAACCCCTATCGAAACTAATCAAATGGCAGAGAGAGAACATGCAAATTAATAAGATCAGAAATGAAAAGAAGCACATAACCACAGACACAGAGGAAATTCAGAGAATCATTAGATCTTACTACAAAAGCCTGTATGCCACAAACTTTGAAAATGTAAAAGAAATGGACATGTTTTTTAGATAAGTACCATATACCAAAGTTGAACCAAAATCAGGTAAACAATCTAAATAGACCTGTTAGTCGCGAAGAATTAGAAGCTCTTATCAAAAACCTCCCTATCAAAAAAAGCCCAGGACCAGATGGATTCAATGCAGAATTCTACCAGAAATTCCAAGAAGAGCTAATACCTATACTCCTCCATGAATTTCACAATATAGAAACAGAAGAGTCATTGCCAAATCCTTTTTATGAAGCTACAGTTACCCTGATACCTAAACCACACAAAAACACAACCAAAAAGGAGAATTACAGGCCAGTCTCATTAATGAACATTGACGCAAAAATTCTCAATTAAATACTGGCAAACCAAATCCAAAAACACAATAGAAAAATTATCCATTATGATCAAGTAGACTTCATCCCAGAGATAAACGGCTGGTTAAACACACGCAAATCTATCAATGCAATCCATCAAATACATAAACTGAAAGAAAAAACCCATATGATCATTTCATTAGATGCTGAAAAAGCATTTGACAAAATTCAACATCCCTTTATGATAAAGGTGTTGGAGAGATTAGGGATACAAGGTTCATACCTAAATATAATAAAAGCTATTTACAGCAAGCCAACAGCTAACATCAAATTAAATGGAGAGAAACTCAAAGCCATTCCACTAAAATCAGTTGCACGACAAGGCTGTCCACTCTCTCCATACCTCTTCAATATAGTTCTTGAAGTTCTAGCAATAGCAATAAGACAACATAAGGGGATTAAGGGGATTCAAATTGGAAAGGAAGATGTTAAACTTTCTTTATTTACAGATGATATGATAGTGTACATAAGCGACCCCAAAAACTCTACCAAAGAACTCATACAGCTGATAAACACCTTCAGTAATGTGGTAGGATACAAGATCAACTCCAAAAGATCAGTTGCCCTCCTATACAGAAAGAATAAAGAGGCAGAGAGGGAAATCAGAGAAACATCACCAATCACAATAGCCACAAATAGCATAAAGTATCTGGAAGTAACTCTCACCAACGAAGTGAAAGATCCATTTGACAAGAACTTTAAGTCTTTGAAGAAAAAAATTGAAGAGGATACCAGAAAATGGAAGGATCTCCCTTGATATTGGATTGGGAGGATCAACATAGGAAAAATGGTAATTCTACCATAAGCAATCTATAGATTCAATGCAATCCCCATCAAAATTCCATCAAAGTTCTTCACAAACCTTGAGAGAATAATAATCAACTTTATATGGAAAAACAAAAAATCCCAGGATAGCCAAAACAATATTATATAATAAAGGAACTTCTGGAGGCATTACCATCTCTGACTTCAAACTCTATTACAGAGCTACAGTATTGAAAACAGCTTGGTATTGGTATAAAAACAGAGAACTCGAACTATGGAATTGAATAGAAGACCTTGATATTAACCCACAAGCTTATGAACACCTGATTTTCGACAAAGGATCTAAAAGTATACAATGGAACAAAAGAAAGCATCTTTAACAAATGGTGCTAGCATAACTGGATGTCAACCTGTCGAAGAATGAAAGTAGATCCATATCTATCACCATGCACAAAACTCAAGTCCAAATGGATTAAAGACCTCAATATTAATCTGAACACATTGAACCTGATAGAAGAGAAAGTGGGAAGTAGTCTATAAAACATGGGCACAACAGACCACTTCCTAGGTAGAACCTTAGTAACACAAACAATAAGAGCAACAATGAATCAATGGGACCTCCTGAAACTGAGAAGACTCTGTAAAGCAAAGGACACTGTCATTAAGACAAAAAGGCTACCTTCTGACTGGGAGAATATCTTCACCAACCCCTCATCAGACAAAGGTCTGATCTCCAAAACATACAAAGAACACAAGAAACTAGACAATAAAACTCTAATTAAACCAATTAAAAAATGGGGTATTGAACTGAACAGAAAATTCTCAACAGAAGAACATCGAATGGCC
The DNA here is from genome assembly GCF_982192425.1 of Myodes glareolus. Taxonomy (NCBI): domain Eukaryota; kingdom Metazoa; phylum Chordata; class Mammalia; order Rodentia; family Cricetidae; genus Myodes; species Myodes glareolus. Next base: position 20,491,850 of record NC_142037.1, on the reverse strand, counting down.
AAAAGACAATTAAGGTCATGCTCAACCTCCTTAGGGATCAGGGAAATGCAAATCAAAACAACTTTGAGATAGCATCTTATGCCTGTCAGAATAGCTAAAATCAAAAGCACCAATGAGATCCTATGCTGGAGAGGATGTAGAGAAAGGGGAACACTCATCCATTATTAGTGGGAATGTAAACTTGTGTAGCCACTGTGGAAATCAGTGTGGTGGGTTCTCAGGAAACTGGGAGTCAACCTACATCAGGACCTAGCAATTCCACTCTTGGGAATATACCCAAGAGATGCCCTATCATACTACAAAAGCATTTGTTCATCTACGTTCATAGCAGCACTATTTGTAATAGTCAGAACCTGGAAACAACCTAGGTGCCCCTCAATAGAAGAATGGGTAAAGAAGGTATGGAACATATACACATTGGAGCTTTACTCAGCGGTAAAAAACAATGACATCTTGAATTTTGCATGCAAATGGATGGAAAAAGAAAACACTTTACTGAGTGAGATAACCCAGACCCCAAAAGAGGAATATGTTATGTACTCACTCATAAGTGGATTCTAGCCATAATTAAAGGACATTAAGCCTTTAATTTATGATCCCAGAGAAGCTAAATAAGAAGGTGAACCCAAAGAAAATCATATAGTTATCCACCTGGATATTGGAAGTAGACAAAATTGCCAGGGAAAGCTTGGGTGCACAGGGGTGTCAGGGTGGATGTAAGGGGACATTGGTAGAAAGAAGGGAGAAGGAGAGGATCCAGGAGAGCTTGGGGGAATGGGATGGATGGGATGGAGGAAGGGTGCATAAGGGAGCAGAGAAGTAAATATCTTAATTAAGGGAGCCATTTTAGGGTTTGCAAGAGACTTGATTCTAGAGGGGTTCCCAGGTGTCCAAGGAGATGTCCCCAGCTTGTTCCTTGGGCAGCAGAGGCAAAGGTGCCTGAACTGGCCTTGTCCCATAAGCACACTGATGAATATCTTGCATATCACCATAAAACCTTCATCTGGCGATGGATGGAGATAGAGACCGAGACCCACACTGGAGTTCTGGACTGAGCTCCCAAGGTCCAAATGAGGAGCAGAAGGATGGAGAACATGAGCAAGGAAGTCAGGACCACGAAGTGTGTGCCCACCCACTGAGACGGTGGGACTGATCTAATGGGAGCTCACCAAGGCCAGCTGGACTGGGAGTGATGGAGCATGTGATCAAAATGGACACTCTGAATGTGGCTGTCAATGAAGGTTGACTGAGAGTCCAAGGACAATGGCACTGGGTTTTGATTCTACTGCAGGGACTGGCTTTGTGGGAGCCTGGCTCTTTTGGATGCTTACCTTCATAGACCTGGATGGAGCGGGGAGGACCTTGTACTTCCCAAAGGGCAGGGAACCCTACTGCTCTTATAGACTGAAGAGGGAGGGGGAGGGGGACTGAGGGGAGGAGGATTTGGTGGAGGCGAAGGTAAATGGGAAATGGGGAAGAGGTGGAAATTTTTAATAAATAAGTAAATAAAGAATTGTAAAAAAAGAAAAAATTAAACTAAATGTCTCAAACACACACACACACACACACACACACACACACACACAAAGCATACAGAACACCAAATAGATTGGATAAAAAAATACATCCCCTTGCCATATAATAATCAAAACATAAAATATACAGAATAAAGAAAGAATATTAAGAGCTGCAAGGGAAAAAGGTAAAGTAACACGTAAAGGTAAATCGATCAGAATTACACCTGACTTCTCTATGGAAACCTTGAAAGCCAGGTTTTGGATAGATGTGCTGCAGACACTAAGAGACCATGGATGCAAGCCCAGACTAGTATACCCAGAAAAGTTTTCTTTCACCATTGATGGAGAAAACAAGATATTCCATGAGAAAAACAAATTTAAACAATAAGTACCCTCAAACTCAGCCTTACAGAAAGTACTAGAAGGAAAACCACAACCCAAGGAAGCCAACAACACCCATAATAGTTAGCAACATCTTTAACAATAGTTAACATAATTTTATTATGTTTATTAATTTTATTAATATTTTGTTAATATTAATAATATTTTATTAATATTTCATTGATTTTATTAATGTTATTAATACAATAAATTTTATTAATATTGTTTAACAACAATAGTTAATATTATAGTTAATAACATCTAACAACCCTCCACCAGCACAACTCAAAGAAGGGAAACACACAAACTCTACCACCACAAAAAAAAATACTAACCAGAGTTAACAACCACTGGTCATTAATATCACTTATATCAATGACTCAATTCACCTATAAAAAGGCACAGACTAAGAGAATGGATACGAAAACAGGATCCAACATTCTGCTGCTTACAAGAAACACACGTCAACAATAAAGACAGACATTACCTCAGAGTAAAGGGTTGGGAAAAGATTTTTCAATCAAATGGACCTAAGAAACAAGCGGGTGTGGCTATTCTAATATCTAACAAGATTGACTTCAAACTAAAATCAATCAGAAGAGATGGAGAAGGAACAATTCATCAGGATGAAGTCTCAAACCTAAATATCTATGCCCCTAATATAAAAGCACCTACATATGTAAAAGAAACATTACTAGAACTCAAAGCATACATCAAACCCCACACACTAATAGTAGGAGATTTCAACACTCCTCTCTCCCAATGGACAGGTTAACCAGACAGAAACTTAACAGAGAAAGAAGAGAACTAAAAGAGGTAATGAATCAAATGGACTTCACAGAAATCTATATAACATTCCACCCAAATAGGAAAGAATATACCTTCTTCTCAGCATCTCATGAAAACTTCTCGAAAATTGATCACATATTTGGTACAAAGCAAACACCCACAGATACAAAAAAATTTTAGTAACTACCTGTGTCTAATTGGATCACTATAGAATAAAGTTAGAATTTAACAACAATTCTACCCCCAGAAAGCCTACAAACTCATGGAAACTGAACAGTCAACTACTGAACAACCCCTGGGTCAAAAAAGAAAGAAAGAAAGAAATTAAAGTATTCATTGAATTCAACAAAAATAAAGACACAATATACCTAAACCTATGGGACACTATAAAAGCAGTGCTAAGAGGAAAGTTCAAAGCACTAAGTGCCCACATTAAGAAAAATGGAGAAAGCTCACATTAGAGACTTAACAGCACAGCTGAAAGCTCTAGAAAAAAAGAAGCAGACTCACCCAGGAGGAGTAGAAGTCTGAAAATAATCAAACTGAGGGCTGAAATCAACAAAGTAGAAACACAGAAAACAATCCAAAGAATCAATGAAACAAAGAGCTAGTTCTTTGAGAAAATCAGTAAGATTGACAAACCCCTATCCAAACTAATCAAAAGGCAGAGAGAGAACACGCAAATTAACAAGATCAGAAATGAAAAGGTGGACATAACAGCAGATACTGAGGAAATTCAGAGAATCATTAGGTCTTACTACAAAAGCCTCTATGCCACAAAGTTGGAAAATGTAAAACAAATGGACTTGTTTTTAGATAAGTACTATATAGCAAAATTAAATCAAGACCAGGGGAAGAATTTAAATAGACTTATAAGTCATGAGGAAATAGAAGCTGTCATAAAAAAACCCTAACCTAAAAAAGTCCAGGACCAGATGATTTTAATACATAAATCTACCAGAACTTCCAAGAAGAGCTGATACCTATACTCCTTAATGTGTTTCACATAATAGAAACAAAAGAGTCATGGCCAAACTCTTCTTATGAAGCTACAGTTAGCCTGATACCAAAACCACAAAAAGACACAACCAAGAAAGAGAATTACAGACCAATCTTTCTCATGCACATTGATGCAAAAATTCTCAATAAAATACAAGAACACATGAAAAAATTATCCATTATGATCAAGTAGGCTTCATCGAAGAGATGCAGGGCTGGTTCAACATACAAAAATCTATCAATGTAATTCATCATATAAATAAACTGAAAGAAAAAAACCATACGATCATTTCATTAGATGCTGAAACAGAATTTGACGAAATATAACACCCCATTATGATAAAGGTCTTGGAGAGATTAGGGATACAAAGACCATACCTAAATATAATAAAAGCAATATACAGGAAGCCAACAGCTAACATCAAATTAAATGGAGAGAAACTCAAAGCCATTCCACTAAAATCAGGAGCAAGACAAGGCTCTTGAACATGGTGTTTGAAGTTCTAGCAACAGCAATAAGACAACATAAGGAGATCAAGAGGATTTGAATTGGAAAGGAAGAAGTCAAACTTTCGTTATTTGCAGATGATATGACAGTGTATATCTGTGACCCCAAAAACGCTACCAAAGAACTCCTACAGCTGATAAATACCTTCAGTGATGTGGCAGAATACAAGATCAACTCAAAAATATCAGTTGCCCTCTTATACACAAAGAATAGAGAATCAGAGAGGGAAATCAGAGAAACATCACCTTTCACAATAGCCACAATTAGCATAAAGTATCTTGGAGTAATTCTAACCAAAGAAGTGAAAGATCTATTTGACAAGAACTATAAGGCTTTGAAGAAAGAATCTGAAGAGGACACCAGAAAATGAAATGATCTCCCTTGCTCTTGGATTGGTAGGATCAACATTATAAAAATGGCAATTCTACCAAAGGCAATCTATAGATGCAATGCAATCCCCATCAAAATCCCAACAAAATTCTCTGCAGACCTTGAGAGAACAATAATCAACTTTATATGGAAAAACAAAAAAACCCAGGATAGCCAAAAAAAAGTCCTATACAATAAAGGTATTTCCGGAAGCATTGCCATCTCTGACTTCAAACTCTATTACAGAGCTACAGTAATGAAAAGAGATTGGTATTGGCATAAAAACAGAGACATTGACCGATGAAATCGAATTGAAGACCCGGATATTAATCCACAAGCATATGAACACCTGATTTTTGACAAAGGAGCAAAAATTATACAATGGAAGGAAGAAAGCATCTTCAATAAATGGTGCTGGCATAAATGGAAGTCAATCTGCAGAAGAATGAAAATAGATCCCTATCTATCACCATGCACAAAACTCAAGTCCAAATGGATTAAACGTCTCAGTATAAATCCGACCACACTGAACCTGATAGAAGAGAAAGTGGGAATAAGCCTGCAACACATGAGCACAGGAGATCACTTCCTACATATAAGCCCAGCAGCACAGACAATAAGGGCAACATTGAATAGTGGAACCTCCTGCAACTGAGAAGCTTCTGTAAAGCAAAGGACACTGTCAGTAAGACAAAAAGGCTACCTTCTTGACTGGGAGAAGATCTTCACCAACCCCGCATCCAACAAATATCTGATCTCCAAAATACATAAAGAACACAAGAAACTAGACATTAAAACTCTAATTAAACCAATTAAAAAATGGGGTATTGAACTGAACAGAGAATTCTCAACAGAAGAAATTCAAATGGACAAAAGACACTTGAGGTCACGCTCAACCTCCTTAGTGATCAGGGAAATGCAAATCAGAAGAACTTTGAGATACCATGTTATGCCTGTCAGAATAGCTAAAATCAAAAACACAAAGGAGAGCCTATGCGGGGGAGGATGTGGGAAAGGGGAACACTCATCCATTGTTGGTGGGAATGCAAACTTGTGCAACCACTTTGGAAATCAGTGTGGCAGTTTCTTGGGAAACTGGGAGTCAACCTACCTCAGGACCCAGCAATTCCACTCATGGGAATAAACCCAAGAGATGCCCTATCATACTACAAAAGCATTTGTTCAACTATGTTCATAGCAGCACTATTTGTAATAGCCAGAACCTGGAAACAACCTAGGTGCCCCTCAATAGAAGAATGGTTAAAGAAGGTATGGAACATATACACTTTAGAGTTTTACTCAGCGGTAAAAAACAATGACATCTTGAATTTTGCATGCAAATGGATGGAAAAAGAAAACACTTTACTGAGTGAGATAACCCAGAACCAAAAAGAGGAATATGGTATGTACTCACTCATAAGTGGATTCTAGCCATAATTAAAGAACATTGAGCCTATTATTCGTGATCCTAGAGAAGTTAAATAAGAAGGTGAACCCAAAGAAAATAATATAGTTATCCTCCTAGATATTGGAAGTAGACAAGATACCAGGTAAAAGTTGGGTGCATGGGGGTGGGGTGGGTGTAAGGGGAGATTGGAGGGAGAAGGGAGAAGGGGAGGATTTGGGAGAGCTTGGGGGAAAGGGATGATTAGGATGGAGTAAGGGTGCATAAGGGAGCAGAGAAGTAAATATCTTAATTAAGGGAGCCATTTAGGGTGGGCAAGAGACTTGACTCTAGAGGGGTTCCCAGGTGTCCAAGGAGATGTCCCCAGCTTGTTCCTTGGGCAGCAGAGGAGAGGGTGCCTGAACTTGCCTTGTCCCATAGCCACACTGATGAATATCTTGCATATCACCATAGAACCTTTTCATCTGGCGATGGATGGAGATAGAGACCGAGACCCACATTGGAGCTCTGGACTGAGCTCCCAAGGTCCAAATGAGGAGCAGAAGGATGGAGAACATGAGCAAGGAAGTCAGGACCATGAGGTGCGTGTCCACCCATTGAGATGGTGGGACTGATCTAATGGGAGCTCACCTAGGCCAGCTGGAGTGGAAATGATGGAGCATGTGATCAAATTGGACACTCTGAATGTGGCTGTCAATGAGGGCTGACTGAGAATCCAAGGACAATGGCACTGGGGTTTGATTCTACTGCATGGACTGGCTTTGTGGTAGCCTGGTTTGTTTGGAAGCTCACCTTCCTATACCTGGATGGAGGGGGGAGAACCTTGGACTTCTCATGGGGTAGGGAACCCTGCCCTCTCTTAGGACTGGAGAGGGAGGGGGATGGGGAGTGTGGGGAGAGGTAGGGAAATGGGAGGTGGGGAGGAGGTAGAAATTCTTAATAAATACAAAATAAATAAATAAATCAAAAAATAAAAATATAATTTAATTAACTTTAAAATTCTAATTAACCCAATTAAAAAATGGAGTACTGAACTGAACAGAGAATTCTCAACAGAAGAAGTTCAAATGGCCAAGAGACACTTAAGGTCATGTTCATCTTCCTTATCTATCAGAAAATGAAAATCAAAACAACTTTGACATACCATCTTATACCTGTCAGAATGGCTAAAATCAAAAACAACAATGATTGCCTTTGCTGGAGAGGAAGTGGAGTTAGGAGGACACTCATCCATTGTTGGTGGGAATGTAATCTTGTGCAACCACTTTGGAAATCAGTGTGACGGTTTCTCAGGAAGTTCGGAATCAACCGATCTCAGGATCCAGCAATACCACTCTTAAGAATATACCCAAGAGATGCCCTGTCATACTACAAAAGCATTTGTTCAACTATGTTCATAGCAGCATTATTTGTAATAACAGAACCTGGAAACAATGCCCCTCAATGAGAGAATGGATACAGAAAGAATGAATACAGAAAGTACAGAAAGAGGACTACTCAGCAGTAAAAACAATGACATCTTGAATTTTGCATGCAAATGGGTGGAAATAGAAAACACTATTCTGAGTAAGATAACCCAGACCCAAAAAGATGAATATGGTATGTACTCACTCATTTGTGGACTCTAGACATAAACCAAGGTTATTAAGCCTATAGTTCACAAGCCCAGAGAAGCCAAATAACAAGGTGAAACAAAAGAAAAATATGTATAGATCCCCCTGGAAATTGGAAGCAAACAAGATTGCAGGGCAAAAGTTGTAAGCATAGTGGTGGGGGAAGGGATGGGGTTGAGGTTGTGGGAAGGGGAGAGGGGGAGAGGGAAGGGAGAAGGGAAGGACTGGCAAGAGCTTGGGGGAGTGGGAGAGAGGAGATGGAGGAAGGGCGGATATAGGAGCAGGGAAGAAGTAACCTACATTAAGGGATCCATTTTAGGGTTGGCAAGAGACTTGGCTCTAGAGGGGATCCCAGGTGTCCACAGATGGATGTCCCCAGCTAGGTCCTTGAACAGCAGAGGAGAGGGTTGCCTGAACTGGCCTTGCCCTACTATCACACTGATGATTATCTCGAATATCACCATAGAATCTTTGTCCAGCCACGGATGGAGGTAGAGACAGAGACCCTCCTCAGAGCAATGGACTGAGCTCCCAAGGTCCAGTTTTAAGGCAGAAGGAGGGAGAAGACGAGCAAGGAAGTCAGGACCGCGATGGGTTGGTCCACCAACTGAGGCAGTGTGCCTGTTCTAATGGGAGCTCACCAAATCCAGCTGGACCAGCTCTGAATGAGCATGTGATCAAACCGGACTTAGGAATGAGGCTGACAATGGGGGCTGACTGAGAAGCCATTGATAAAGGCACTGGGACTTGTTTCTACTGCATGTACTGGCTTTTTGGGATCCTAGTCTATTTGGATGCACACTTTCCTGGGTCTGGATGGATGGGGGAGGCCCTTGGACACCCCACAGGGCAGGGTTCCTTGCCCTCTCTTAAGACTGAATGGGGGGGGGAGGATGAGAGAGGAATGGGAGAAGGGGAGGAAGTGGAAATTTTTGAATGGAAAAATAAAAAAGAAAAGAAATCAAAATATCATTTGCAGTATTTTTCAAGGAAAACTTCAACTTTAACAGATGCCAAAGAGATGCATCTGAAATTAACATGAAATGACATGACCATTGTGTTTCAATATGAATGAAAGGATACTTAAGCTAGATCCACTTCGGGAATTAAAACAGAATCATCATCACAGCATAACTGCAGTCTACGAAATGCAGGGGAATTGAATGCACTTAAAACTTAAGAAGGCACGTGTTTAATGCAGTCTGTAAATCCCCAAGAAATGAAAGTGTACAAAATGACACCGATTTATCTCAGGTCATCTTAGCTCATGGAAACACCTCTACAGACAACCTTTCAAAAGCTGGAGCACTTCTCCAGACCCAGAAAATGGAATGGTTTAAAAACATGAATGAGCGACTTCTGGAAATAAATGGGGATGATAAGGGAGCGACGGTAGTAAGCTAAAAAAGATACATCACTTTAACAATGAACTCTCAAAATAGCTTCAGTACGGAGTAGAAAAGCAAAGATCGAACACTAAAATCCAATTTTCATTGTGAATTCCTGAATTCACAGAGGGTCTAGAAACTTAATGTGACTCAATCTTTCAGAGGCAAGATGGGGTGGGAATGGGGGTAAACAGTTTCTCAACTAGAAGAAAACAGGGTTTTCTACATTGCTTCATGCATTCCGCGAGTTCTATGTACCAAAAGCAGCAACTAGCTGGGTATGCACTAGGGCCCCAGCTGAGGAACTGAATGCAGTTTTCTGAGCATTAGCCACACCACCTCCCCAGAGAAAGCGTGGGAAAATGCCCTAAGACTGCCAGGGCATGCAGTGCTTACCTGACTGATCCACTATACCAGAGTGCTCTTTCCTGCGATGTCCCCGCCGAGAACCTGTCCTTCAGAGCAAAGTCCCAGCAGGAGCCACTGAAGTTGGTAGCAGGAGAACGCGGATCCACGGAGGGTGGGATCTGCGGCCACGCCAAACCCTGGCTATGGATGCTCTCGCCTGACCCGGGTCTTGCATCTAGCGCACGGCCGAGGGCAACCAAGTCTGAGAGGCCTATGCTTGTGACCGCTCCTCACGCCCAGACTTCCCTCAACTAAGTTGAGCCCTCACCGTTCGGCTCCAAGGGCTCACCCGCGGCCAAGTCCGAGCACCTCCGAGCCTAGGTGGAGAAGGACGATAGGCGGCAACTTCTTGGCGGCGGCTGGGGAGAAGAGGGGACTCTGGCACTGGTGGAGCCAGAAGCTTAACAGGGGCCTCCCTTACTCCCCCTGCAACAACCCTTGCCCACCTGCGCATGCGCAGCCCGTGGACCTTGATTAGACAGCTTCGTCCCTCCTCCCCCTCTCCCCCGCAAACGCCCCTTTCTGGGGGCGGGGCTTCTGAGGAGCTGTTGACAGTTGATCTCTTCTGGGGAGAGTCAGTTTAAGAATTGGAACCCCTTTGGTCAACCATGTCTCAGTGGAGGCCCAACTCCAGTCCCTATACTGGCAACACAAATTGAACCCTCTGAACTATAATATATATTTTAAAAAAAGAAAGTTGAGAAGGATGGCATCGGTGAATATGTCCAAAATATGTTATTATGCATATATGAAAGTTTCAATAAATTATATAAACACTTCCCCGTCTCAGTGCTGGGACTACAGCATTGTCACCCTTTCTCTACATCATTGACAGCACTTGCTTTATTTTATTGATATTGGTCATTCAGGCTGGTATAAGATAAAATCTCAAAGTACTTTTAATTTGCATTTCCCTGGTGGCTAAAGATGTTGAACATGTCTTTAAAGGTTTCTCAGCCATTTCTGTTTCATTTTCTTGAGGGTTCTGTGCTTAGTTCTCTATCCCAAGTTTGAATTGAATTATTTGTTTTCTTGATGTTCGGCTTTTAATTTATATATTTTAGATATTAATCATCCATCAGATGACTAATTGGGGTAGAATAGAACTCCCCACTCTATAGGCTGCTGCTTTGCCCAAATGATAATGTCCTTTACCATATAGAAGTTTCTCAGCTTCATGAGGTCCCATTTATTAATCATTGATCTTAATGCCTCTGCTATCAGTGTTCTGTTCAGAAAGCCTTCCTCCGTGCCAATGAGTTCAAGACTATTTCTTCACTTTCTCTTCTGTCAGACTGAGGATATCATATCTTGTATTTATGTACTTGATCCATGCAGCCATCCAGTGGTACTGGCACCATTTGTTGAAGATGCTGTCTTTTCTCCAGTATATACTATATATTCAACACAATCGCCATCAAAATTCTAATACAATTCTTCACAGAAATTGAAATAAAAATCTCCGACTTTGTATGAAAACACAAAAATTCAGAATATATACATTGTTGATTTATTCTTTTTATTAATAATTGCTATTGGTAGAATAGTCATTTTACAACATTAATCCCACTGATCAATGTGCATGGGAGATTATTGAATCTTCTGATTTCCTCTTTAATTTTGCCCTTAATTGTCAGTTTTTATTATACGAGTCTTTCACTTTCTTGGTTAGAGTTATCCCAAATTTTCTGTCTTTGTCTTAGATGATTTTGCAAAAGCTTTGTAATTCTTCAATCTTATTGATTTTCTTCAGGCTTCAAGAACCAACTCTGCTTATTGTTGATTTTTGTAATTATTTTTGTTGTTTCTAGTTCAGTGATTTAAGCCCTCAGTTTACTTCTTTCCATCTATTCTTTTGGAGTATTAATTAACCATTTTCTAGAGAGTTCAGATGTGCTGCTAAGTTACAAATCTGATAACTCTATTTTTTTTTTCAGACAGGCACTCAGTGCTGTGAACATGCCTCTTCAAGCTTCATTGTGTTCCATAGGTTTGAATAGGATGTGTTTTCATTTTTACTCAATTCAAAAATATTTTAGTGTTAAGTTGATTTTGGTTTTGACCCATTCTTCATTCTGTACTGAGTTTTTCTGTTTTCATGACTTTGTTTAGTTCATGCTGTTATTGATAGCCAGTTAAAGCCATGGTGGTCAAATATAATACAGAATTTTATTTAAATTTTTTTAATATTTGTTGAGACTTTTCCTATGTCCTAGTATGCTATCAGTTTTGAAGAATGTGCCTTGATATTCTGAGCAGAAGATATGTTCTTTAGTGTTTGGATGAAATAATCTGTAGACATCTGCTAGTTCCATGTGATTTATGGCATTATTTAACCCCAGCATTCCCCAGTTTAGATTTTGTCCATGCTGTCTGGAACTGGCAGAGATCCAACTCTGTCTGTGAGTAGCATGGGCTACATAGTGAGTCCCCAGCCAGTCAGAGCTACAGAGGTTATTGGTGTCCTGGATATGGATAGCATGGCTTGCTCATAGATGCACATTTTATGATGGAATCAGATCCATAATTTATTCATGCTGCCATAAAGGACACCTCCCCCCTCAAAGTGTCCTTTTCGTTTACTTTGATGTAACACCTGAGATTCCCTCTGCTATGTTTTGTGCTTTCTTGGTGAAGCTTATCTTTGAGATTTTGACTTGACTTCCTAAGTTATACATTTCCAGTTTTATTTCAGTTTGTCTTTTCCTTAATAATTCTCTTTCTACTTGCAAGCCTTGAAGTTTTTCTTCATGCTATTCCACTGCTTGTTATCTTTTCAAATACTTCATTAAGGGGCTTTTTCATATCCTCTTTAGGAACCTTCATTAAGTTCATATTATATATTTCTGATACTATTGTCTTGCGGTTCAGTTGTATTGCATTTTCAGGATCTGTTGTAGCATGGTTACTGGGTTCTGGTGGAGACATATTGTCTTGGCTATTCATGATTATATTTTTGTGCTGGTGTCTCTGGTCAGGATAACTGTGTTTCTGTGTGTATTGTCTTTGTTCTGTCAGTGTTTTCTTCCCTGGATATGAACTCTCTGCATCTTAGTGAAGTAGTGTTGTGATGGTATGGTAGGGAGTGCTTCTATGGCCAATGTGTGGCAGAAAGAAACAGATGTGGGCTAGGAGAAAAGACTGAGAGAGGCTTCAGTAACAAACTAAGTGAAACCTAGAGGTGGGATCCACAGAGTGTTGGGGTGTGGTGGGAAGAGGGGATTCTGTATGCAGGTTGTAAGACTTATAGGAAAAGATGGGAAGGAAGTGCTAGGGACCCTGGGTCCTGTGTTCAGTGAATAAAATTGAGAAAGGGGACATGCAAGCAGGTTGTTACACACAAATGCACACATGACCACATCATATATACATATATATATATATGAAAATGTCATGTATATAAATTTATATATAAAAGATTGTGTATAATATATGGTAGATTTATATAGAAGAAATAGACTCACTGGTGTGTACAAATACCCTTCTTGATATCTCACTAACATGACCCACTTGATATGACATATTGCTGTTTTATGTGTCTGCTTCCCTCACAGGTTAGAGAACCATTGAGCAGAGACCTCTCTGGTTAAAGATGCAACCAGAAGGTGGTAGGAGACCTCAGCTCCTGGTGGGTATGGAGAGAACTCACTTTCTTGTATGCTAGTTGTGCAGGCTTAGGGCAGAAGCATAGACTTTTGTCCCAATGGTTGAGTGGATGACTCAAGACATAGAATTGTTACAGAGAAAGAACAACAAACTTGTAGTTGTAGTTATCCTGCTAGGCACTCCGGCGCACTTCCTGAGCAGCAGGAATGAACGGCCACGAAAACGAGATTCCTTCCCTATCACGTCTTTATTCGGAGTCACTCGATTGAGGAAAATTGGGGAGAAAAGCCTCAGAGAGAGAGAGAGAGAGCTGAGAGCACAGGGACAAGAGAGATTAGAGAGAGCAGGAGAGAGAGCAGGAAGCCAGAGAGAACCTAGAGAACCTAGAGAGAGGAAGCCAGAGAGAACCTAGAGAACCTAGAGAGAGGAAGCCAGAGAGAACCTAGAGAACCTAGAGAGAGGAAGCCAGAGAGGAAGCAGAGTCCAGAGGCAGCTGCTTTTAAACGGTGGAGAGGCTTGAATGCTGTCCTGATTGGTTAATACCATTTGCTGGTCTGTGCATGTGCAGGCAAGGGTTCTCAGCCCCACGTGGCTAAGCCAGGTATGGACTTGTATACCTCCAAACTGCAGGACCACCTGTGCCTCCAGGTTGCTCTCTACAGTTCCCCCTTTTATTGTTTTTAAGAGCAATAAGGCAAAACTATTTTCCAAACTGGTCCCCACCTCATGATGTGTGGACTGATTAAAGGAAAGAAAAGCAAGACACACCCTTCCCGTGCAATGGGACAACTACTTCCCTGGGAGTGCTAGGGCTGTGTCTGCACACCCTCCACCTATGCATACCTTCCTCTGTGCCGTGGGACTACCTGGTCCCTACAGGGTGCAAAGGCTATGCATGGCTTTTTGCCTATGAGCTCTTTTAAGGCTGAGAGCCAAACTTGGGGTGAGGATACACATTCCAAGGCCGCCAAGGCCTGTGCCACAAAGACCTTGTCCCTCCTCACTTGGGCTAGCAGGTCGCACACACAATCAGAGACATACAGCACTTCCACCTAGACACAGCATGCCAGGAATATCTCTGCTCCCACCCATTCCTAAGGAAGGAAAAGGCAGAATAGAGTCAGTCAGAAAATTGTTTAAAGGTAAGAGGCTGCACAGGGTGCTGCTCAAGGTGATGGTGTGAAACAGCTGCTCTTGACACCGCCCAGAGGATCATCTCTGCTGCCTCCGCACGAATTTTCCACAGCAGGACACTCAGCATCCACTGGGTCATCTTTCTTCTTTATTTCTCTTGTTAGTCTCACTGGCATCCAGATGTATATCAGCATTTCTAGAAAAACATAAACAAAACTCTCCCCCCAAATTAACATTTAAGAGTATTAAAAATCTCATTGTAAAAATTCAGCAAGTCAGTACTGGAACTAGGCTGGTTTTGAACTTAGAGACCTGCATGTCTCTGTTCCAAAGAGCAAATCTTGTTTGCCTGTGCCATTAAAGCAGGCCTTAGAAGAGCATGTCTGTCTGCTGCTGTTTTTCCAGCAAAATTTTGAATTAAAAAATTAAGTGTAGAGAATGCAAGAGAAATCCTTTCTCTGGGGGAAGCTGTCACTGCTAGTCCCCCTCTTTTGTCTAAAACCAAATAGTTGTGAACTACCATGTGGTCACCGGGAATTGAACTCACAACCTCTGGAAGAACAGGCAATGCTCTTAACCATTGAGCCATTTCTCCAGCTCTCTATTCAGATGGAAAAACCAAAACCATAGCCAAGGCAATTTGTCCGCTTTTGTCGCCTAGGAAACAGGCAAACTAACTGTAGCTGCTCTTTGCTTTAAAAGAATACGGTACTTCCTGTTTGTTGTTTTTAAACCTTGAGTGTGCTTTTATTATGATAGTTACAATCGGTCCTGCCTGAAGTTAGCTTAATGGAGCCACCCCAGCCACAAAGCCTCTCACAGTCTGCTGGAGGGAAAATGGGCGTCGACAGTCGATCTGGCTGCTTCCTGCTGAAGAAGGGACGATGTAAATTTTGGGGGGATAAATGTTTTTATCTGACTGTGAATTTTTGGCAGCCGCGGCTGTGAGCAGCAGCAGCATTGGGGACGGCGGCGGTGGCGGCGGCTGACACAGCTCCGCCTCTGGGGCACAGCCCACTGTGGCAGGGCTCCTCTGAGGCATGGCCCATTGTGGCGCGGCTCCGCCTCTGGTGCGCGGCGCGCTTTGGTCTTATGGACCTTGTAGCTGTGAGCAGAGTTAGTTCCCTTGGAAACAAAACTCAAAACTCGCCTTGGCTGTAGCTGCTTTAGTTAAGGACGAGCGCGGCCTGCCTCTGGTACACTCCGCATGGCCAGAACAAAGGCATGGCCCCGCCCCGGGCCATGCGTGTTCCGCAGACGCGCCGGTGGTACCACGCTCCATGCACCCTGAATGTGCCCGCCCATGTTGCTATGGAAACACGGCTCAGAGTTTGGCCCCTCTCCGTCTTTAGCGGAGCTGCTGCTCACCCTGCAGCTTCCGTCTCAGTCAGGGCAAGTTTGCTCAGGTGCAGAAAAAGTCCTCCGAAAACCACAGCCCCGCCAAAAGGCCGGGACACATAGCCTCTGATGTCATTCGGACTTTAGCCCGCCCATGTCGCCACAGCGACCTGGCTTTTCGTAGATGCCTCTGCGGACTCCAGCAAACCCCCCCCCTCCAGCATCTGGTTAGCATGGCCATGCCTCCCGGACGAGTTAGCACTCACCAGTGCAGTTTTGCGTCTCTCTCCCGAGTAGCTGGGACTGCAGGCTGTGCCACCGTGCCTGGCCACTTCCCTGTCCCTAGTCAGGCGTCACCATTCAAGCAAGCCTGTCTTTCTCAATCAAAATTAAAGTTTTCTGTACATGAGAGCCAGAGACTGAGCTCTCTTATCAAAATTAGGCGGAAATCACCTCCAAAAGCTCTGTGGTTCTTTAAGAATAGGGAAGGCAGTCCTCAAACATGATCAAGCCCGCCTCCCTACGAGACTGCTGCCCCCAGTCTCTATCAGCGAGTTGGGACGGAAGCCGCGGATCTCCCGACCATAAACCTCGCTTTTTCTCAAGCTCCACCTGCATTGAACTTGTGGGGTTTTTCTTCCCCGTTACTCTTAGTACCTTCTTTCAGATACCTTTTCTTTGATTCTTTCTATTTTCTTTTCTTAGGCCTATATTCTTTGACGTCACTCACCACTCCACGTGTAGAGTTCTGAGTATCTCGGCTCTCTGTGAATCCAGTGTCTGATTTCGGCTTTTTTCCCGGGCTTTCAGGCACCAGTTGCGGCGAGCTTCCTGACCAGCAGGAATGAACAGCCACGAAAACAAGATTCCTTCCCTATCACGTCTTTATTCGGAGTCACTCGATTGAGGAAAATTGGGGAGAAAAGACTCAGAGAGAGAGAGAGAGCTGAGAGCACAGGGACAAGAGAGATTAGAGAGAGCAGGAGAGAGAGCAGGAAGCCAGAGAGAACCTAGAGAACCTAGAGAGAGGAAGCCAGAGAGAACCTAGAGAACTTAGAGAGAGGAAGCCAGAGAGGAAGCAGAGCCCAGAGACAGCTGCTTTTAAACGGTGGAGAGGCTTGAATGCAGTCCTGATTGGTTAATACCATTTGCTGGTCCGCGCATGTGCAGGCAAGGGTTCTCAGCCCCACGTGGCTAAGCCAGGTATGGACTTGTATACCTCCAAACTGCAGGACCACCTGTGCCTCCAGGTGGCTCCCTACATGTATGTGTATTATATCAATGGATAAATTTTATGTATATTCATCATAATAAAAATCATAGAACACATATGGTTCAGTAACACTGGCGATCACAGTCATTGACTGTGGACATGAGACTTGCCATCTTCTGATGAGATTTTAAGTTTATTCACAATGTGCTGCGCAGACATCTGTGTGCAGTTTGAAGGGAAATCAGCAGAGGGCACTGCCTCTTCAGATGTGGTTAACTTCTTATCCAGGTGGTAGTTTCACATGACAGACTGTCACTGAGCAGAAGGAGGTTCTCCTTTGAGAGTGAGAAGCTTCAATAAGGTCCTCGGGAGACTTGTCCTGCGAGTTTGGTGAACTCAAGAAGCAAGTGTCATTGACTTCTATGGACATGCTACCTGACACCTGCTCAGTCCTGGTGCTCCTGTTAATGCTCAGTAAGTTACATTGACCCTAAGTGGTGCTGACATCATTCTCTTACAACTGTGGACATCTTTTCCTTCTTTTTCATAGAAAAGTGATCTTTCTTTCTTTCTTTCTTTCTCTTTCTTTCTTTCTTCTTTTCTTTCTTTCTTTTCAGGGAGAAGCAAGGGAGACTCAGTGACCCAGACAGTAGGCCTGGTTACTGTCACAGAGGGCTTGCCTGTGAAGCTGAACTGTACCTATCAGAATACTGATTCAGCCCCTTTCTTTTTCTGGTACATGCAATATGTCAAAGCCCCTCAGCTACTACTGAGGAGCTCCACAGATAACAAGAGGACAGATCACCAAGTTTTCCACGCTACTCTCCAGAGGAGCAACAGCTCCTTCCCCAAGCAGAGCTCCTCAGTGCAGCTGTGGGACTCTGCCCTGTACTTCTGTGCTCTGAGTGACACAGGGAGGGAGACTGCAGGGGAAGCTGCACACAATCCAAGGGTGCAGGAGGGCTTACGGGAGTGGCCCTGTGAGGGAGAGCTGTGTGCCTTCCCTAAGTGGTGCTTACTCAGCCTCCTAAAATACGGCAACAAATTTCAGATCAAAGTCCTAGAAAACTTGGAATTTGTGGATACTCTGACAGGACAGGATGGAAGTCATTGCCAGAGACAACCCGGGCTTTGGACACAACACCAATACTGTTCTCTCGCCAAGTGGAGGACCTCTCACAAAAAAACATCTTCAGGAAAATTCTGACAGGATTTATCTCTACCAAGATATCTTACAAAGTTTAGTGATTGATATTCCCCAGCAATCTTCTGTTATTACTCCTCAAATTCATGTCCACATGACAAATATAGACTCCAGTCTTTAAACATCTGTTTTACTCTCAGTCCACAAGATATTTAGTTTCTTTCTCTCTTTGGTCCATGTAACAAATGGCTCAACCTAACTTCTGGCCTCAGTTATTTTTCTGTTGCTGTGAAAAGACACCAAGACCAAGATAACTTATAAAAGAGATCATTTAAGTGGGTTGTTTTTCTTTATATGTATTTGAAAAAGTCTTCATTTTTTTCCTTACAGCAATGAATTAATGTTGTAAAAATGGCTATTCTACCAAAAGCAGTGTGTAGATATGATGCAATCACAATAAGAATTTCTGGTAATCTGGTTTCCCTTTCCTACTTCAATAGTATTAGTGTTTAAGACCTTGCACTGAGCTATTTGATCAATTTGTAATTAATATTCTTTAGGGTAGCAAAGGTATATCTTGTTCTACTAATGATTTTTCCCAGCACCATTTATGGAAGGCGTCTTTCACCATTGCATTGCTGTAGTTATATTGCTTTATGCGTCCTCAAGAGTAATTCCATTGTTCTGTGTGTCTCTTTCATTAATGTAAAATGTTGTTTTTTTCCCATGATGCTGTCCTATAAATAGATGTCAGAAATTGTGATATCTTCTACCTTACTATTTCTACTTAGGAATAGCTTTGACTATTCTGAGTATTTTGTAATTTCATATGTTTTTAATGCTTTTATATCCCTGTAAATTATATAAGGTACTGGGATTTTAATATTGATATTATTTAATCTTCATATTGTTTTCAGTAGACTATCTATTACACAAAATTAAAAGCAAACAAACAAAATTCTTTTCAAGGAAGCTGTTGTGTGGCCCTGTAATCACACAGTATACCATTTAGTCCATACATGTGGTCTGATAAGACTTCTATGCCCCTGGTTTCTCTACAGTATAGATAATGGACATTTATTTATACCCTTCTTGAATATCCTGTTCATGTCTTGTGTCATTGATATCCTCAGTCTTAGATCTGCAGATCTGGGTCCTTCACATGCTCCGACAGTTCTTAGATGAAGAGGATGATAAGGTGGGATAACTCATAGCCCTGGTCTGTGCTTAGGTGGTAGCAGATTGGCTAGCTCACCACCTTTTCTCATCTCACCACCCAGGCCAGCTCTCTAGCACTGCCCCAGCTAGTTCTTCCAATGCAGCAGGCAGAGTGGAGAAAAGTCAATTCTCCTCGTCCCATGCCCTCACATCTCATTTCCCTTCACTAGGACCACAGGCTTTCAGATCAGGATGACTCTGATGGTAGCACGACCCCTGGATACCAATAAGGACACACATAGGATATGGTCCAGACACCAGGCTTCATGTGGCCATTGATAATACAGACATGATCCTCAGCAACAGTCTAAGCCTGGTTTCATTATGGCCCCAGGTGACGGCAAAGACTACTCAGATCAATACAATCCCAGTGACAGTTTATGGGCCCAAACATAGCCCCAGGAGGAGCCCAAGCCTACTGGAGTCTGCATTGCACTTGAAGGCAGGAGGAGCCATGAATATCAACCCAGACCCTGGCTACTGTAGGACACCAGACCACAGATAGCTCTTGGTAAGAGACTGATCTGGACATCGTCATGGTCTTGGGTGGCAAGCAGACCTCCCTCCTCAATCTGTCCCTCACTGTTTTCACCATGGACTCAGGTGGCAAGCTGGCATCTAACAACTGCCCAACCCTCTCCATCTACCTTTCTTCCTTTATGTGTCTGTCCATGATATACGAATCTTTCCACTTCTCTACCTCTCCCAATTTTCTGCCCTTTGAACCGGGCTGGCTTTCTTCTCACCAGCTGGGAAGGTCCAAGCAGGTTAGGCTTTGCCTCATAATCTTGGTTTCTCCTAATATAAACTCTTTTTTCCCAATTTACTTGTCTGTTTGTTTATTTACGTGTGTTTTGATATATGTAGCCACTGCTGACCTGCAACTTACTATGTAGGTCAAACTGGTCTCAAACACACAGAGATTCACCTGCCTCAAACTCCAAAGTGCTAGAATTAGTAATGTGTGTCATCTTGCTAGGCACCTTTTTTTTTTTACAAAATTGTATCTTTTTATTTTTATTTATTTATATTTTAAAAACTATCTTTTCTCATTTTACATACCAATCCCAATTCCCTTTCCTGCCCCTCTCCTCTTCCCTCCACCTTCCTCACCCCCACAACCCATCCACTCCTCAGAGAGGATAAAGCTTCCCACGGAGAGTCAACAAAGCCTAGCCCATTGGTTTGAGGCAGGAACAAAGTTCTCCCCATTAGATCTAGGCTGAGCAAGGTATCCCTCCAGAGAGAATAGGTTCTAAAAAGCCAGTACAAGCAGTAGGGATAAATCCTGGTCTCACTGTCAGTGGTCCCACTGTCTGACCCTGCTGTACAACTGTCACCCACATTCAGAGGGCCTAGTTTGACCCTGTACTGATTTCCTTGCTGTCAGACCAGAGGTGGTGGGGAAAATTCTTTTATCTTTGACAATTGCTTACATGAATACAATGTATCTTAATATACCCAATCCACTTCACGGTTTTTGCTCCTCCCAATGCCTAACACATCTTTCTACATTCATATCTTCTTTTATTTGGTTACCTTTGGAGTACCATTAATGCTGTCTGCTGGAACATAGTTGATGTTGACTTGATCTTGTACATGTGTCCATAAATTTAGGGATTTCATGGGTGCACTGGGTTTGATATGCCCATAAGACAACATTTTGCAGCACTTACTCCTATCCCCTGACACTTACACTCTTTCTGGTCCCTCTTCTTGATTGTTCCCTGAGCCTTGGTCAGCAGTTGATACAGATGTCCCATTCATGGATGAGAATTCTCAATACTTTGACCAGTTAATGTTATATATATTAACTTCTGTCTATTGCAGAAAGTGCTTTGGTCAAGGCTTATAGCAGCACTAATCTATGTACTTAATCAAATATTTAGAAGGAAGTCTAAGATATCCACTTGGTTAAAATTAGTAGATTATCCATCTATTAGGGCCTATGACCTCCTGAGACCTAACTTTGACCAGGTTTACAATAGCAGGCAGAAATTCTCTGCTGTGAAGCAAGTCTCAAATCTAGTTAGAAAGTTGATGGTTACCCCAAAATCTTCATGCTTCTATTGCACCATGGACAAATTAATCTTCCATAATTACCATTATAACATTCAAGTTTCTCTGTTGGGTTAATTCTATAGATGACTTTTCTCCACCAACAGTCTTCATAGGTAGCAGGGAGGAAGTGACAAATCAGTTTGATTTCTTTTTGTCCTGAAACCAAAATGTGTTGTCATCAGCAATGGTATATCACTATATAGATATGCTGGGTGTGATGTTAGTGTTATTGTCACCTTGACAGAAACTGTAGTCATCTGGGAAGAGGAAGCCACAATTCAGATAATGACTCTACCAGATTATCCCATAGGCAGGTTTCTGAGGCCATTTTCTTGATCAATGATTGATTCTGTGGCTGGTGTCATCTGTGGGTAGGTAGTCTTAGTTTGTATAAAAAGAGCCAGCCAAACGATCCATAGAGAACAAGATAGTAATTAACATTCCCAGAGAGCCTCTAATAGAGTTCCTGTCTCCACATCTCTGTCTTGAGTCCCTGTCCTGAAACATTGTATGGATAGACTATAAACTGCAATATGAAACAGGCCTTTTCCTCTGGAAGTTGTTTTTGGTCATGTTATTTATTATAGCAACAGAAAGCAAACCAACACAGTGGACAACCAAGAATAATGGCAACAGTCCAGGCCTATGCCGTAGGACTTCTAGTGCTTATTTGACCAATAACTTTAAGGAGAAATCTGCCATCTAGTACTAAGATTTTCATTTAATAGTTCATGATTTTTGAAAGGCAACATTGTCCACCCATGCAGAGTATCTGTATTCAAATTACTTTTTAAAAATATGTTTTTAATTTAGTGTTTTGGTTTGAATGATGAATGTCCCCCATGATGTCATATATTTGCATACTTGATACCCAGTTGGTAGTTCTGTTTGGGGAAATAAATGAATCTTTAGGAGGGAGAGCCTTTCTGGAGGAAGTACATGATTGGGGGAGGATTGAGGTTGAATATTCTTCCCTCAGTTTGTGTTCTCTCTCTGACTGTAGTGCATGGATGAGAATGTGATCAGCCCTCATCACACATTCTCTGGCTATCACCATGTTTTCCTTGTTATCATGGACTGTATAACTCTGGAAATGTAAGCCAGAACAAACCCTTTCTCCTTAAGTTAGTTTGGTCACAGTGTTTTGTTATCACAACAGAAAAGTAACTGACACAATTAGCTTAGAAAGTTGTGAGTTTCTACCAGTGTTTTTCATACATCCTTAGTTTATTCCAAAGTATTTTGCTTTGAAAATATTGCAAATATAATTAATTCCTTGATTTCTTTCTCCAGAGAAATATTTGTCTTTCTTATATAGTAAGGCTAATGATTTTTTTGCATTGATTTTGTATTTTGTTTCTTTACTGAAAATGTTCCAAAGTTCTAAGAGTTTTCTAGGGGATGCTTTGGTTCTTTTATATATAGATTCATGTTTTCTGTCAATAGAGACTTATTCCTTTCCTGTAATATTTCTCTTATTGTCTTCTATGTCTTATTGCTCTGGCTGAGACTCCTGATACTATATTGAATAAGAGTAGAGAAAATGGAGTTATTTGTCCTGTTCTATATTTTAATGTAAAAGGTTTGAGTTTTTCCCATTTAACATAATGTTGATTGAAGGTTTGTAATATATAACCTATTTATGTAGAGATATGTTATTTCTATTACAAAATTGTTCAGGACTTTTGACAATAAGGGATGTTGGATTTTGTCAAAAGTCTTTTCTGTGGTTGGTGAGATGACTATGTGACTTATCTATCCTTGAGTCTATTGATGCAATGTATAACATTTGGTGACTTATGCATATTGAGTTTTAAATGAATTTGTAAAATAAAACCAACTTGACCATGGTGAATGATATTTTCTATTTGTTCTTGACTTCAGTTTGAAAATATTTTATTAAGAGCTTTTGTGTCTTGGTTCATCAGAGAAATTGATCTGACATTTTCTTTATTATACACCCATTTAAATGGTTTATTTCATCTGAACTAATTTTAGTAAGAAACATACATCTCAATATTCCTCCAATTTGTTAAGGCTTCTCTTCTCAACTTAGTGGAATATAAGTTTTCAAAAAACTAATACATTTTCTGAATTTCATTGATACCTTTTGTCATCCTCCTGCTCTTCCTGGTCAATCTGGCTAAAAGTTTGTCAATCTTATTTATCTTTTCCAAGAACCATCTCACTTATTCGCTGTATTTTTTATTCATTCCATTTATTTATTTTTTGATCTTAATTATTTCTTTCCATCTCCTGATTTGGGGTTTGGCTTGTTCTTCTTTCCATGTATATCACTAAATTATTAATTTATGATATCTCTTATTTCATTTTATTATTTGAAACTATTTTTAAAAGTTAAAATTAATTCTTCTCTTATATATTACACCTTTATTGCAGTTTCCCCTCACTTTGTTTCTCCATGTCCTTTCTACCAAGCTTTCTCCTTCACCAGATGCATTTCTCCTCCCTTTCCCTTCATAAAACTTCCCAGGAATATCAACCAAGCATTCCATATCAAGTTTTAATAAACTAGAAATGTCCCCTTCATATTAAGTCTAAATGAGGCAGTACAATAGGAGGAAAAGGGTCTCAAAAGCAGGCAAAACATTCAGAGACAACTCTGTCCAAACTGCTAGAAGGCCTACAAGAAGATCAAGCTACACAACCATAATATATATGCAGGGGACCTAGGTGACCTTAACCTTTCTGGCTCCTATAATCCTACTTCCTCCTTTCCACAGGATTCCCTGAGCTCTGTCCATCTAATGTTTGGCTATGGGTATCTCCATCTACTCTGACTGATTGCTGAATATATTTCTGAACAATAATTATGCTGGGTTCTGATCTGTAAGTACAGCAGAATGTCATTAGCAATCATTTCATTGAATTTTTTTTCTTTATACCAGGATTTTTTTTTGGTTCTATCTTTGGTCTTTTAACCAGCTTCTGATTCCTATTCCTCTAGGCATTGTCAGGGGTGGGCACCTCTTCGTGCCATGGGTTTCAAGGTGGATCAATCACTGGTTGACCACAAGTTCTGTGCCACCTTTACACTAGTACATCTTGCAAATAGAAAAAATTGTAGGTTGAAGACCCTGTGGTGGACTCGGTGTCCCAATCCCTTCACTAGAAGTCTTGCTTGATTATAGAAGATGGCACTTCAAGCTCTGTACCCCACATTACTAGGAGTCTTAGCTAGGGTCACCCTCTCAATTCCTGGATTTCCATTGCACTAGGTTTCTGTGTTTCCCCAGATATGCTCACCAGTTCCACTTATCTCTCCCTCCATCCTCCCACCACCTAGTCCCTCCTACTCCTGTCTCTACCTGCCCACAGATCATCTGTGATAGTCTATTTCCACTTTCCAGGGAGAGTCATGTGATCTTCCCTTGAGCCCTCCTTGTTACCTAGCCTTTCTGGGACTATGTATTGTAAAGCATGATTATCTTTACTTCACAGCTAATATCCACTTAGGAATGAGTACATGCCATGTTTGTCTTTCTGGTTCTGGCTTAACTCACTCTGTGTAATTGTTTTCTAGTTCCATCAATTTGCCTGAAAATTTCATGATGTCACTTTTTAACAACTGAGTAACACTCCAGTGTGTAAATATACCACATTTTCTTTATTCTTTGGTTGAGGGGCATGCAGGTGATTTCCAGTTTCTATTACTAATAAAGTTCCTATGAACATAGTTGAGCAACTGTCCTTGTGGTAGGATCGAGAGTCCTTTGGGTACATGCCCAAGAAGGGTATAGGTAGATACTGAGGAAGATTGATTCTCAATTTTCTGAGTAACTGTCATATTGATTTCCAAAAGATCTGTACAAGTTTGCACTCCCAATAGCAATGGAGGACTGTTCTCCTTGCTTCACATCCTGAACAGCATGAGCTGTCACTTGGGTTTTTGATCTTAGCCATTCTCACAGGTGGAAGATGAAATCTCAAAGTCATTTTGATTTGAAGTTCCCTGATGGTTAAAAATGCTGAATGTTTCTTTGTTTCTCAGACATTTGAGGTTCTGTTGAGAACTCTCTATTTAGATCTGTATTCCACTTTTAAAAATTCAATTGTTATTTTTGCTGATATTATTATATTTTACTTCTTTATTCTGGAAATTAGTTACCTGTCAGATGTGGAGTTGATCAAAATCTTTTCCCATTTTGTGGGATGCCATTTTGTCCTATTTACAGTGTCCTTTACCTTA
The DNA here is from genome assembly GCF_982192425.1 of Myodes glareolus. Lineage (NCBI taxonomy): Eukaryota > Metazoa > Chordata > Mammalia > Rodentia > Cricetidae > Myodes > Myodes glareolus. Next base: position 20,466,549 of record NC_142037.1, on the reverse strand, counting down.
AAGAAGCTTTTCAGTTTCATGGGATCCCATTTATTGTTGATTTTTGTCCCCGTGCTATTGGAGTTCTGTTCAAGAAGTAATTTCCTGTGCCAGTGCATCAAAGTCTATACCCAAGTTTCTTTTCTGTCAGGTGTGTATCTAGTTTTACGTTGAGATCTCTGATCCACTTAGACTTGAATTTTGGGCAGGGTGATAAATATGGATCTACATGTGTCTTTCTATATGCCAGCATCCAGTTAGACCATCACCATTTGCTGAAGATTTTTTTCGCCATTGTATATTCCTGACTTTTTAGTCAAAAAATCAGGTGTCCAGATCATACTTGTGTCTTTGATTTGATTCAGTTGATTAACCTGTTTGTTTTTATGCCAAAACCATAATATTTTATTGCTGTTGTTCTATAGAAAAACTTAAAATCAGTAATGTGTACAGGATTATGTTAGCTTTCTTGTTTTTTATTTTTCCATATGATGCTGTTAATTGTTCTTCAAGGTCTGTAAAAAATTGTGTTGTAATTTTGATGGAGACTTCAATGAATTTGTAGATTGATTTTGATAAGTTGAAGTTCTTGTCATAGGGTCTTTCACTTGTTTGATTAGTGTTACCTCCAGATATGTCATATTATTTGTGGCTTTTGTGTAAGGTATTGTTCCCTTGATTTCTTTTTTGGATCATATGCCATTTGTATATAGGAGGGCTACTGATTCTTTTATAGTTAATTTTTTTATCCAGCTATTTTCCTTAAGGGGATTATCAGCTGTGGGAGTTCACTGCTTATGGGTACTATCATATCATCATGACTGTCTTCTTCAGAATCTTACCATCTCCAAGTGGTTATTGCTCCTGTACCTGGGATCACACAACTCTCAGCTATGCTCTTCCCTGATCCTGTGGTTTATTCAGATCATCTTCATTAAAGTATAAGCCAATGTCTCATTCCTTTTATGTGTTCTTGTTATTCACTTTCAGTAGAGCTTTAGTCAATGCTTATGGATTTATTATTACTAAATTATAGAATTCTAATAAATAGCACATGATAAGAAATACCATCTAATTTAGATGTTATACCCATTATGTGCCTCTTTTAAAGTTGTTCACCTATAACCCCCACTCCATCGAAACTGTCATGGTTTCTAACCATCTTGCAGTTCCTCCATCAGGAACTAAAGGAGTGAAGAGGGCTGCTTTAGTGTGACTTGTGGACTTACGGCCAGTAGTCATCTTTGCTGACAGCATTGATCCACTAGAGGGCACAGTAGGCTTCCCAGAAATGATTTTCTGAAGCACCTTAACGGTTGGGCTGTTAAAGAGACTAGAGAACATGCCACAGAAAAGTTTATTCTTGGTTGTTAGCTTTACAAGTCTGAGAAACTATAACACTTGAGGAGCCTGGAAATCCACTATAAACATGATTTCTTTTTTTGTTTTTGTTTTTTTAAAGATATTTATTTTTTCTTTTTCTTTTTTTTTAAAAAAACAAACCATCTTTTTTTATTTTACATGCCAAGCTCAGCTCCCACTCCCTCCTCTCCTCCCATGTGCTTTACCTGTCCCCTAACCTCCCCAACCATCCAGGTCTCAGAGAGAGTAGGACACATTGCATTGAGGAAGGTACAAGGCCCTTCTTAATATATCTAGACTGAGCAAAGTATTTATCCAAAGGGAATGGGTTATCAAAAATCCAGTACAAGCAGTAGGGATAAATCCTGGTGCCACTGCCAGTGGCTCAGCAGTCTGGCCCAAGTCATACAACTGTCACCAACATTCAGAGGGTCTAGTTAGGTCCTATGCTCTTTCCTTCCCTGTCCAGCTAGAGTTGGTGAGCTCCCATTAGCTCAGGTAACCGATTTCAGTGGGTGTCCCCATCATGGTCTTGACCTCTTTGCTCATATTCTCACTCTGCCCACTCTTTAACTGGTCTTTGGGAACTCAGCCTAGTGCTCCACTGTGGGTCCCTGCCTCTGTTTCCATTGGTTTCTGGATGAAGGTTCTAAGGTGAAATTTAAGATATTCATCAATCTGACTACAGGCAAGGCCAGTTCATGCACCCTCTCCTCTATTGCTTAGGGTCTTAGTTGGGATCATCTTTGTGGATTCCTGGGAAATTCTCTAGTGTCAGTTTTCTTGGGGCAGGGGAAGAGAACTTTAGGGAATGGGATAGACAAGATGGAAGAAGAACAGAAATGACAGCAAGGAAAGAGATATTTTGGTTGAGAGTGATTTCTTGAGATAAGAAAATATAATTTTACTGATCTGTGTGAGGTCTGAAGCTCAATAGCAAAATCCAACTGTATGACATCAGGTTCTAAAATTTTATGATGAAAATCCATGGAGTTCACCAATGTGGAAATCATTTCAACACCTGTGATAGCCAAACTTAAGTATCTTCTCTCAGACTAGCAGGAACAAGAATAATTAGTCACGGGGAGGAAAATAAAAAGGCACAAAAACAGAAGAAGAAAATACAGTAAATACCACTGAACTTGACCAGCAATGTGTGGGTCTGCAGGGAGCATGGAAGGACAGGAGAAGGACAGAGGTAGACAATCAACCAGGGTAAATGCTGTATGTGCACTCTGATTGTTTTAACAAATGGAAATTTATCTGGAAAGAGTTCTATGCAGATAGTCTATGCAGATGGTTCTATGCAGATAAGAAAATGTTTTTATTCCTCAGCACAGATTATGCTCCTTTGAAGGGTTTTCTTTCATAACAATTTCCATATAATTGATTTCTCACATTCTGTCAGATTAGCAATAGCTTTCTCTTTCTGTCACATTACTCTGTGATGGATGGAGACACTCGCTCTATCCCAATATTTCATCCCTTGCTTCTCACAATTTCCCTCAAATGTCTCTTTCTTTAACTGTTACAAGAAACACACAAAGCACAAACAAACAAACAAGCCCTCTTTAGTTCTCAGTCTGTTAATGGCGTGGTCTCCTGCTTCTCCGAATGGTTTTCACCCACAGAGAGGGATCAGTTATTGTGAGGCCTCACTTGGCTAGTGTGGGTGTGATTTTCCATCAAGATGAATGAACTCAGATTTTATTGGTGCCTAGTGAATGAGGGAGAGCCCGCTGCCTTTTGGAACTAAGCTACACACTGTCTGGAATTTCAGTGAAGGAGTCTCAGCAGTTTGACATAATCCATGGAGAGGAGCCTGGGAGCTGTGCTGGGGCTGCTGTGGGTACAGGTTTGCTGTAAGTTGTGATTCTCCCATGTGGATCAGGGATGCTACACAGTGGGTGGTTCCGAACAAAGTTGACCCAAAGCTCTTCATGGCTGTCTACTGGTGTATCAGACAGGGCAGAATCTATACAATGAATATGGTTGGTTTTCCTTTCTCTGAGCAGGGGTGAGAAGGATGCAGGTGGAGCAGATTCCTCCAGGCCCGAGTGTTCATGAGGAAACCAGTTCTGCTCTGAGATGCAATTTTTCTATCACCATGACAAATGTGCAGTGGTTCTTAAAGAATCCCGGGGGCAGCCTCATCAGACTGTTTTCCCCAACTCCTGGAACAAATGAGAATGGAAAGTTTAAGTCAACATCCAATTCTAAAGAGCAGTACAGCAACCTGCCCATTGGGAATGCCCGGCTGCAGAACTCAGGCAACTCCCTCTGTGCCAATGATGCACAGTGCTCCCAGCATGCCTGTGGCCTGGCATCAGCTACATCTGGGTGTGCAGCTACAGTCTTGACACAGGAAAACTCTGCAGGGGGCTTTGCACAGCTGTGGCGTTCCCAAATTATGTGTATCTTTCATCTCTGCTAACATTAGACTGTTCAGGATGGCTGTTTCACATCATTAAAGCTTTTCCTTACAGAAACCCACTTTCACGAAGATTATTTGAATAACTGACAAAGATCACAAGTTTCAGAGGACTGTCAGTTAGATATGTTTGCACAGTGTTCTCTGCTCTCAAATTATTATTCTATAAAGGCTTTAATGAGACATGATGTTCAGAGAACAGAAGAGATGACTCAATGGTTCAATCAATTGCAGATCTTCTGATTTTCAAAAGGAGTGAGGTCTTTCCTGTTACATGCAATGCCCATCTATGTAGTTTCTGGGAGCTCTGCAAACACCAGAATTAGTGCCTATCCATTTTGTTAGAGAATTAATACAAGATGAGAGCTTATATATGGGCCTGTATGCTGCTGTATAACATCTGGGACAGTTGTTACAATCTTCCACAATTTAGAAATTCTCATTCTGAAATTTGTAAACTTGAAGCCACATCACAGGGCAAATGTCTACAGGCCCAGAAATAGATGTGAAGTTTCAAATGAGTCAATTATGAACAGAAAGATAATGTTTGATCTCTTATTAATTTTTTGAGATTTCGTACATGTGCTTTGCTTGAATTCATCTCTCCACCAATTCTTAGCAGATCCGCTTTTCCTTACTCACTCATTTTCCCTCTATCATTTTTTGTAATATCAAAAGAAAATCTGCATACACAGTTTAGGTTTTCCATCACTCTTGCATGTTTGCTTATCCCTGGGCTGTGACTGACCTACTGGATCCTTTAAGGTTTTAAAGAAAAGAGATTTCTGCTCACCTAGTAACTACCAGATGCCAATACCTACTTGGTTAGGGAAGCACTTTGTGTTTATGCTCTATGCTGGAATTTTGTGTAGCTTGAGTTGGTTTATGTCTTCTGCATACTATTCCTACTGCTTTGAGTTCAGACAAATTACTTTCCCACGTAACTGAAGATTCAGTGATGAAATATATAGCTAAGAATTCTGGTTTACCTTTAAATTATTGTGATTTGAAGGAAAATTTCCTAATTGGTGCGTATATTAACAGGCTTTGTCTCCAGTTGATGCACAGCGTGGGACGCGTTAAGAGGTCTGTGCTTGTTGGAGAAAGTGAGGGAGGAGGTGTGTCACTGGAAGTGGGCTTAAAGGTTAAAAAGCACACGCATGAGTGTTTTGTCCACATTTCTGTTTAGGTACTATGTGTGTGCTTGCTGCTAGGGAGGTCAAACAAGAAAGTCAGATCTCCCGGAGTTACCAATGGTGGTGAGCCACTATGAGTGTTCTAAGAATCAAACCAGGGGTCCTGTGTGAGTGCTTTAGGTGCTGAGCCATCACTCTAGACCCACACAGTTTCTTCGAACAAATTTGATTCAGGGAAAATAAACTGATAAAACAAATTTGTGAAATCTACTCCTTGCCATTCAGCTTGTCATATTGTAAAGACACAAACAGAAAAATCATCAGGTACTCCTCTACAACACTTGTATGTCAGAATCCTAAGAATGACAACATTGAATATGTTAATAGCCATCGTTAGTGTTCTTTACATTGGTAAGGGCTGCTTGATGTGTGACATGTGCCTTATGAATGATTTCTTTTTTTTAACTAAGTTTATGTAGATGGTATACATGAATATTGTACATATATACATGGTTCATCTACTTTTCTTTCTTTTTTCTTTTTACTGATTTTTACTGAGCTCTACATTTTTCTCTGTTCTTCTCCCTGCCTCTCCCCTCCCTACTTCAGCCCTCCCCCAAGATCCCCATACTCCCACTTTACTCAGGAGATCCTGTCTTTTTCTACTTCCCATGTACATTAGATCTATGTATATCTCTCTTAGGGTCCTCATTGTTGTCTATGCTCTCTGGAATTGTGATTTGTGAGCTGGTTTTCTTTGCTTTATGTTTAAAAACCATTTATGAGTGAGTACATGTGATAATTGTCTTTCTGGGTCTGAGTTACCTCACTCAAAACGATGTTTTATAGCTCCATCCATTTGCTTGCAAAATTCAAAATGCCGTTATTTTTTAATTGTTTTTCTGACAGCATGGAAGAAAGAGCACAAATTTTAAGTCACTTTACTAACCAAGAATAAGCAGTAGCATCATAGTTCCTAGAGCTGAAGAAGTGTTCATCTTTAGTGTCACCTAAGTAATATTCTCAACTCTTCTCATCAATAAAAGATGAAATAGTGAACCTATGAATCTGATGGACACTGAGAATGATCTTGTGTTAGGAAACTCCTCCCCGGTGGACAGAATTTAAACTTAAGGTCTGTCTCTTGCTTACACCCCAGAAGTCTCTCATCCTCGAAATCTACTACTATGATGAACACTTTCCCAGCTTTAGGAACTGTGATGCTACTGTTTATTCTTGGTAAGTGAAGTGACCTAAAATTTGTGTTCTTTCTTCTATAATGTCAAAAAAAATTTTAATCATGTAAGAGTTTTGTCCTTGATGTGACACAGATACTCTCTTCTTCCTCCAGAAAAAAAGCCATGGAGTCTCAGTGATCCAGAAAGAAGGTCAAGTGACTCTCTCAGAAGATGACTTCCTATTTATAAACTGTACTTATTCAACCACAAGGTACCCGACTCTTTTCTGGTGTGTCCAATATCCTGGAGAAGGTCCAGAGCTGCTTTTGAAAGTTACAACAACCAACAACAAGGGAAACATCAGAGGTTTTGAAGCTACATATGATGAAGGATCCACTTCCTTCCACTTACAGAAAGCCTCTGTCAAAGAGTCAGACTCAGCTGTGTACTACTGTGCTCTGAGCAACACAGTGACAAAAACTACAGGGGGAGCTGAGCACAAACTCAGAGAATCCAAGGAAGCCTAACTTCTGATCATCTGCCTTGAATCTCTCAATTTTTCAGAGTCTGAGCTATGTTCTCTAGTATTTATCTGGATGATGAAAATTATACAAATGGTCAAAGCAAAAACAAAAGTAGGTGTTACCACAGCTGGATTTCATTGGAGAAACTGTAGCCCTAGGACATCAGTGGATCCTCATGAAGGGTCACACTGATTTTATATGACAACCAGAGAAATAATGAAGAGATCCGTTGTCTTGATCTTCTTACTTTATTTTTTTTTATATTGTTGCATGTCACCTTTGATGCAAGGTATTCACATAGGGCTAAATATGCCAGAAAATGTGGCATCTCAATCATGTCTACCTAATACTATGAAATTACAGCCTTTCCATACTTCAGGGTTTCTAATAAAGAGATATGCCTAGAAAAGAAATGAGAAGGGAGGCCAGAGGAAGTAGGCTACCTTCAGAGTTTCAATGTGCCCCTCTATAAATTCAACCCCAGTCTCACCCCAGCTCTGTAGCAGATAGCCTGCTGTGGCCTTTCCACTCATTTTCCCCCATTCACAGAGCACTCAGAAGATCCTGATGACACACCCTGATTTCCTACCTATTGTGGATATTCTTACCCCACCCATCTTCTAGCCCATCTCCATGTCCAATTTACAGCTTACAATAGCAAGACACACATTATATCTGGAACAGTTGTTGTCACACTGGGCAGGATCTCTGAAGCGTTACTTACCAGGCAACTCCAAGCCTCTGCATTCTCCTAACGACAAGACATGGCAGCAGAAACCAAGAAACACAACAAATATCCAACAAGGACAAGGCCATATATCAGGATTACAGCGTTTCCAAATGCTTAGATTCCACCATAAAACAATCAATAACAGCCAGAATAAATGTCTCCCAGAAACCACATTATAGAATACCCTGGAACATGCAATGTAGCTGAAGCATAAAACAACTACTTCAGAATGGACTTCACGACAATGTTAGGTCTTGAAAGTGGAAATGATTAAATCTCTAAAGAAAATCTGTGAAAACACAAACAAACAATAGAATTAAATGAAGAAAACAGCGCAAGAATTACACATGGAAAGAGAATCAAAAATGAAAGCAAAAACTGAGGGAAAATTGGAAAGCAAAGCTGTAATTCAAAGAGAAAGTTCAGAGGTAGCCTTCCTCTACCATCTAAGAGAAGGAGGGAAGAATTTCAGCCACTGAAGACCTGAGAGAAAAAAATGGTTACCATGGACAAAGAAAATGTTAATCTAAAATTATCCAGGCACAAACCACGAAGGACTTTGAAAACTTTGAAAAAACCAAATCTTTGATCAACAGGAATATAAGAAGTAGAAACCCAAGTCAAAGTCACAGAATATATTTTCAATAGAATCATAGAAGAAATTTACCCAAATCTACAAAAGGAGAGGCCTATCAAGCTACAAGAAACATATAGAATACCAAATATACTGAGCCAGAAAAGTTTATATCATAGCGTATAATGTGCAAAACAATGAAAATTTGCCATTTATTTTTGTTACAAATCATATGTTAAACTAGCAAACACATAGTAAAACCAAATATTGCTACCACAAAATTGTCAATTTTAGGTTAAACACATTTGTCCAGTGCAGCTATTTGTGCCTATTATGTGTCAAACCATAATCTAAAAGACAGTATGAAGAGAGGACAAAATTGTTGTTTTGGTAGTATTGCTTCCATATTGGCTTACTTTCCATGGATTGCTCAATATGATTTTATATACAACTCAGAACCACCTGTCCATGAATGACATCACTCATAATTCCTTGGGCCCTTCCTCACCAATTATTTTTTTGAAAGTAATTTTATTAAATTATAAAAGTTTCCATTTCCGCCCCTCTTCCCAACACCCTCCCACTCCCCCCACTCCCTCTCCTCCTCCCTCTTCATCCCTTAGGGCAGTCAGGGTTTCCTGCCCTGTGGGAAGTTCAAGTTCCTGCCCCCTCCCTCCAGGTCCAGGAAGGCCTCACCAATTATTAATTTAAAAAAATGTCCCATGTTCACACCCATAATCCATATGATGGAGGCAAATCCTCAGTTGAGGTTCCCTCTTCCCAGATGAAACTATCTTATGGTCAAGTTGATCAAAACCAGCTAATAATGTACACTCATTTTCAATTTGACATACACCTGCAACAATATTAAACTGTATACTTTTTTATTTCCCCCAAGATCCCATACTTATCAAGAATATAAAGAACAGTAAAACTTTAAAATTTCCACAGTCTTTTGAACTCAAACATTTTAAATTTTCGATTTTTTTAAAAATATTCATCTAGAACCAGATGTTGGTGACACGTGCCTTTAATCCCAATATTCAGAAGGCAGAATCAGGTAGATATCTCTGAGTTCCAGGGTACTTTGCTCTACAGAGTGAGTTCCAAAACAGCTAGAGTTATACAGAGAAACCTTGTCTTGTCAAACCATAAACCAACCAACCAACCCACCCAACAAACAAACAAAACCAAAAAGCTCTTTCTGGGTCCTCCCTTCACATCTCCTCTCAACTTCATGTAGGCTTTTTTTTTTAATTACTCAAGAAGTTCAATTGGTGTTGCCCACTAAAATTAGGCATGGGGCACCCACAAAAGCATCATCAGCTACTAGATAGCATACCACTGAGGAAAACTGACTCTTACCCCTAAATGCTATCAACCACTAATAGCTTTTTAGATAGTGGTGGGGGCTCATAAGTACTTCTCTAGTCCATGCTGCCATGTTGACTGGTTTAATCACATTCAAGTGTTCTTGTTCAGGAAGATACAACTGCTATGGCTTCCTAAGTATGATAGTTCCATCAAATTCTGAAGGCACTATTTCATTCCTGACATATTTCTCTTACAACCTCCCTATACACATTGTTGTGATGTTTCCTGAGTTTCCTGGGTAAGTGTTATGATATTGATGTTATAGTTAAAACTGTGTGTTTCACAGACACTTAATCATAGCGCTTTGACAAGTTGTGATCCTAATATTGTATTAATGGTGGTTAGTACAAACCACTATCTGCTGCACAGAAACACTTCTCTAATTAGGACTGAATGTTGCCTAATCTATGGATATGGTAATAGTAGAGGGGGAAAGTTTGATATTTATGTAGCAATGTAGCAAAAACAGTAGTAGTAGATTTTCCCCTGAGGTCTATAAAGTTCACAGGCATAGGATTTTTGTCAAGATTTATAGTAAGAGGTAAGCATTTTACTCCTGCACAGCAGATCTGAAGCCCAATCAGGAAGCATTTGGCTATTCCCATAACAGTTATATCACTCTAGTGCCCATGGACATATCTTGCGATGCCAGTCATTATTGTAGCTCGCAGGGTTCACAGTTGATTAATACCACTGTTGACTTTTCTCCCCTAGTAGCCTGAGTTGCAATTTCTGATAATATAAAATGGAGCTGAAAAGGAGGAAGCTTCCTGATTAGTACTGGTATGATTTCTCTAAGTCCTGTGACCAAAGCATGTGGTGTCTTCAGCTATATGATCTTGTCATCAAGTTCTGATAGGTCACCACGTGTAATGGCAAGTAGGTTATATTGTCCTGTGGGTCTCTGTAACTGTCTCTGACACATAACTCTAGGAGATGTATCCCGTACCTGGACTAGATTTTTATTTGTCTATCTGTGTCTTCTGGAATAAGGGTTATCTTTCTAGAACAACATCATTTACACACACACACACACACACACACACACACACACACACACAGATACATTTTCAGATGTCCTCAGTGTTAGTTGTTCTTTAATTCACCCCTCCTCTATGCCGTGCTACCCTCTCATTTCCTACCCTAGTAAACCATTCACTGTGCAGAAAAATTATGATAGAGATGGCTGAAAATTAATTTTTCTTCCCTTTGGTCATAAGAGACTACAAATAAGAGATTACTAGCTTATATTGATCTTAGGCATGAAGAATATTTAAGGCACACATTAACATTTTATTCTATCCCTATAACTATGCATAGACTGTGAGTTTAAGATTTGGAGTTATGAACATAATTCATGAGTGATAGTGATATTTTCTTTTAAATGTTTTAACCCAACTCAACATTGATTAACACCAAGAGCATGTATGTCTCTCCAGTTTACTAATAATGACTCAGTAGTATCATAAAAAGCACCCCAAATCACTACATATTTATTGTGCATGTAGTCTTTGGTCTGAGGTCACTTTATTGGATTTGTTTGATTCTAAGAGAACATTCATTCATAACATTCAGTAATTATAAATGCTGCCACCAGATGGCAGTAAAAGGCAGCTGATGAAAAGTGACATGGCATTCTGAAGGTACAGGAGAGATCTCAAGCATTTGTTCTCTTATTGGCTGTGTAGATAACACAAGAAGATACTAAAACTGTTAGAGGAAAGGGGACAACCTGGAAATACAAATAACCCACTTGGCAAAAGATTGCAAGTCTGCACTGATCCAAGGCAGGAAGAACAATGAAGACATCCATTCACACTTTATTCCTATGCTTGTGTCTGTGGATGGACTGTGAGTTGAAGATTTGGGGTCAATGGAAAGCATTTGTTTTATACTTCTTAGATATCCAAGGGAAATCCCTTTTATACAGTTTCCTCTAGTTATTGTGAATAAAGGCAATTAAGCAGAATACTTCCTGACTAATCCTCTTTCTGTTTTTCTTTCTGTACAGGGGAGAGCTCTGGAGAGCAGGTGGAGCAGCAGCCTTCCACTCTGAATACCGGAGAGGGAGACAGCACCATCATCAACTGCAGTTACACAGGCAGTGCTTCCTCATACTTCCCGTGGTACAAGCAAGAAGCTGGAAAGAGTCCCCACCTTCTGATAGATATTTTTGAAAATGTAGACAGAAAGCAAAAACAAAGACTTACCGTTTTATTGAACAAGAAAGCCAAACAACTCTCCCTGCACATCACTGTCACACAGCCTGGAGACTCAGCCATCTACTTCTGTGCAGCAGGCACACAATGGTTCCCAGGCACCTGTAGCCTATTCTCAAACTTGCTATGGGTGCTTGAGTCCTTTCCACGTCCTGTGTCTTACAGTAAAGCATTTGTTATATTGCTTGTTTGTAATTGAAGCTAACATACAGATATTCATGGCATAAAATAGAAAGTTAGGATCTAAGTGAAAAGAAAGAGAGATCGAGACAGAGACACAGAGAGACAAAGAGACTTTGTTGTTTGATTTTTGCTTATGTGTTTATTAAATATCTTTATTTAAAATGCATAAGAAAATTTTGGGACACACACACATATATCTCAATTACTTTTGTACTGATGTGAAGTGCTGCCATAGCAAGATAACTTATAGAAATAAATAATTTAATTGGGGGCTTGCTTACAGTTTCAAAGGCAAGTACATGCTCATTATGGCAAGGAGCATGTCAACAAGCAGGCAGGTGTTGTGCTAGAGCAACAGATGGGAGCTTACATGTTGATATGTTGAGACAATAGTCATGTGGTGGAGACAGAAAAAAGGGAAAAAGATGGAAAAAGAAGGAGAGATGGGGGAGGGAGGGAGGAGGAAAGAGAGAGAAAGGGAAAGAGGGAGAGAGAAAGAGAGAGGAGAGAGAATAACCTTTTGAGACTTCAAAGGACACCTTTAGTGACAGTCCTTTTCCAACAAGATCACACTCTGTAATCTTTCCCTAAAAGTTCTATCAAATGGGACACACCATTCAAGCAAATGAGACAATGGGGCATTATTCATTCCAAGCACTACAAGGAGTGGGAGCAACACTTATCTGTGGGGATAAGGTTACATATTTAGAATACAATTACAAATTAATCTGTCTAAGGGAAATGGACTTATTGCTTCATAAGCCATGTGTAGTAGACTAGGCTTACAGTAACACACATGAATTCCATCCATTGAGTGACCTTGTAATGCCTAACTTTATGCAAATTTGACTTAACCTTAAGTCTCAGATTCAATATCTGGATTGTGGCACTATGGTACCCATCTCTCCTTCATAGTTCTTGCATCCTACTGCTCTCCCCTAAAGAGCTTACTCTACCAATCCCCATAATTTCTTTTTATTCTCCTGCAGTTACTACAAGTGATATATTCACATATGAAGTCTCAGTGATGGGATTTAGAAATAAGAGATTATATATAGAATTTGTCTTTCTGAGTCTGGGTTACATTACTCAGTATCATATTTTTAGATTCATTCATTTATCTGCAAATTTCACAATTATATTTCTCCTTTCAGCTGAATAGTATTTCAATGGTATAAGCACCATACTATCATCCTTTGTTATATCTGTTGAAGGATATTTAGTTTGTTTCCACTTCCTAGCTATTGTGACTAGAGTGGCAGAGGACATGGTTGAACAAGTATCTGTGGAGTAAGATGCCAAGTCCACTGGGCATGCACTTGGGAGTGGTATAGCTGGATTATAGCATTGATCTACTTATAGATTTTAGAAGATCCACCACACTGATTTCCATAATAGCTGCATCAGTTTGCAATCCCATCAATGTGAATGAGTGTCCTTCTTTTCCCATATCCTTGTAAACAACTTGTTGTCAAGTTGTTTTCTTGATTTTGACCATTCTGGCTGGGGTAAGAAGAAATCTCAAAGTAGTAAAAGAATGAAATTGGACTCACACATATTATTTTCACAAATAAATAATTCAAAATAAACAAAGGACCTTAGTTTAAACCCTAAAATGATGCAACTACTATAAGAATACTTATGCAATACTTGAATTGCATTTTCCTAATTGCCAAGGGTGTTGAATAGCCTTTCAGATATTTCTTAGCCACTTTTATTTCTTCTTTTAGAAGCTGTCTATTCTGATCCATGGCCCATTTTTAAACTGTGTCATTTGTTTTGAGTTGTTTCTATATTCTGTATATTTTCCTCTATCTAATGTATAGCTGAACACTTTCTTTCCTACTCTGTGGGGTGTTTGTTCCCTCTATTGTTTCCTTGGATATACAGAGGATTTTTTTCTGACGTCTCTTTTGTCAATTGTTGATGTTAATTCCTGGGCAAATGGGGTCCCACATAGAAAGTCATTTTCTAAACCTTCACTTCTCTGATTGCCTGTGTTTTCTTTGAGCAGATTCATTCTTCAGGTTTCCCATTTAGATCTGTGATTCACTTGGAGTTTCCTTTTTCTAGGGTGATAGACATGGGCCTAATTTCCTTCTTGCATGTGTGGACAACCAGCTTTCTCAGCACCGCTTGTTGAAGATGCTGTAATTTTTCCAATGTGGATCCTTGGTATCTTTGTCAACCATCAGGTGGCTATAGTTACATGTGCCCATGATTCAGTCTTTGGTTCGGTTCCACTGGTCTACATATCTGCTTTTGCAATGGTACCATATTGCTTTTCAATCACTATGAATGAAATTGGACCCATAAATATCACCTTCACAAAATAACTCGAAATGTATCAAGAAACCTGAGTGTGAAACCTGAAATGCTGCAACTGCTAGGAACATGAAATCTGATGTCAGGAGCTCCTGTCACCAGTGTTTGTCTTTCTGATGAAGATTGCTTCAGCTATCCTACACATTTCCTGGTTTCATATAAATTTTAGAGCTTTTAAATATATTTCTGTGTTGAATCTTATAGGGATTTTGATTGAAACTTCAATGATTATGTAATTTGCTTTTGTTAGAACATCCATTTTCACACTACTATTTCTTCCAATCCCTGAACAAGATATGTATTTTTATATTCTAGTGTCTTTCTCAATCTTTCTTTATGAAGTTTTCTTTATAGAGTATGGATCTTTAACCTTCATGGTTAGATTTATTCTTAGACCTATTTCGTAGCTGCTGTGAATGGAAGTGTTTCCATGATCTCTTCCTCAGCACACATGCTGTTGCTGTGTATAAAGACTATTGGTTTTGTCAGCTGATTTTGTATATTGCCACATTACTGAAATTATTACTTATTTCTAGAATATCTGGAATCTCCTATGTACAGTATCCCATCTTCTGCCAGCAGAAATACTTTTCTTCTTTTTTTTCTAATTGTTGCCCGTTAATTGTCTTCTCTTTTCTTCAGGTTTTACATTGGGAAGGAGTGGAAATGTTTGGGAATCCATTCTAATTTTTGACTTTAATGAGATTCACTTGAGGTTCTTCTCTGTCTAGAATGGTGTTAGCTGTGAATCTTCACATAGCATTTAAAGAGTTAAGGTTCATTACCTTTAGTCCTACTCACTCTAGGATTTCATCATGAAAACAATCTGGATTTTTCTAAGGGTCTTTCTGCATGTACAGAGGTCATGTGACTTTTGCCTTTAAATCTGTGTTTATGTTTTATTACATTCATTAACTTATATATATATATATATATATATATATATATATATATATATATATATATAGATCCATCTCTTCACTTCTGTGATAGAGCCACATAACCATTATGTATGATTATTTTATATAAGTCTACATGAAATTTGAAAGTATTTTATTAAATATTTCTTAATCTATGTTTATCAGGGATACTGGCCATTCTTCTTCTTTTGCTGTGTCTTTACCTAGTCTTGATAGTAGAATGATTGTGACTTCATAGAAGTTTGGATGTCTCCATCCTACTTCTTTCTTTTAATAATTTGAGTAGTGTTGGCTATTAATCTTTTTTCAAACTCTGCTAGAAGTCACTTCTCAATGCATCATTTTGGTTACAAAGAATTTTAATTCTGTTTTGATCCTCTTATTCATTATAGATATGTTTTCATTTTTGGTCTTTTTTTGGGTTAAGTTTTGTGGTTTGGATGAACCTAGACATGTATCCATTACTCTTACATTTTCTAACTAAATGGTGACTGCTGACTGTACCCAGCATCTCCTTCTCTTTCTCCCACATTTTCTTTTCTCTCTTCATACACTTGAGCCTAGATTGCTTCTCCTACTTATTCTCTCTGCTCACCAGTCTCACCTATTCCTCCTCTGCCTAGCTGTTAGCTATTCAGCATTCTACTAGATCAATCATTAGGTAGGCAAGGTGAAACAGCAACACATCTTTACATAATTAAACAAATGCAGCATAAACAAATGTAGCAACCTATAAATACTTAAAGTAATAGTCCACAACAGTTTCCGCTGTATTTTTTGCAGGGTACTTTTTAGTTACTCAGGATTTTTGGTTTTGTTTATTTTTTAGGAGAGAGAAAAAAAAACACAGATTTGGGTGAGTTAGTTGATGGGGAAGATCTGAGAGGAACTGGGTGAAGGGGAAACATCAAATTTTAACTAATAAAATAAAATATTAAGTAAATATTAACATTATGTAAAATAATAAATAAAAAGAAGAATTTACAAAAGGAAAAACACATCAAACCCAATCTAATAGACAAGAAGAAATAACAAAAATCAGAACAAAAATTAATGAAATAGAAACAAAGAAAGCAGAACAAAGAATCAGTGAATGCATTTATTTGTGAAAACAAATACAATTAACAGACCTCTGGCCCAGAAACAATCCAAATTAACAGAATAAGAAATGAACAGAGAAACATTAAGACATACACTAAAGAAATTCAGAATAATATAAAGAGTACTTGATCATGATAGTTGTGTCTGGAAGACACCATTTTCTTCACCCATGACTCTTATAGTGTTTCTGTCTCCTCGTCCACACAGGTCCATGGGGTTTGTAAGTGGAGGAATTTGCTGAACAAGTTCCAGTTAGGACTGAGAGTGCCAATGTCTCTCACTTTCTGTACAGTGACCAGATGTGTCTATCTATGTTAAATATCATGTACTGCTAGGAAAAGCTTTGCTGATGAAGGCTGAGTATTGCACTGATCTATGTGCACAGCAGAATGTTATTAGGAGTCATTTTATTGCTATGTTCCTTTAGCAGAATAGTAGCAGTATGTTTGCCACTAAGTCCATAATCTACCTAACTTCAGGCTCTTAGCCACTTTGGTGGTGTGAGGAATAGTTAATAGTGGAGTGTGAGTGGGCCTTAAATCCAATCCATGATAAAAGTGAGAGTGTGAGGCACAGATGTTTAATTGATGAACACCCAGAGATTGGTTTGAAACCTGGAACTGTCAGTAGCTGAATGGCCCCCCAAAGGGTTCAGTCTAGGATTTTTAATCTAATACCAGAAGGGTGTTTATCCAATGAAGTTAAAAATGCAACCTAAGTGTATAAAAGAGCTTCAAATCTTGATTCTTGGTCAACATTATCTTTGCTTCACTTTATACTGTGAGCATAGGTCCCCTTCTTTAAAAACCTGAGAATCTGGGAAATTATACTGGAACACTAGCATCCTGAATGATATAACATGCCCTAACCATATTATCCTTGCTTCTAAAATTCAAATGTTCTTAAGTCAAATTTAAGTTCTCTTTGGAAGGAAAGTTTGAGTGGAGATTAAGCATGATTCCAGTGGAAAAAATAGCTTATTATTGACTGATCCAAAAACAAGCATCTTGAAATAATAATCATCATAAAAGAAAGGAGAGTTCATTGTGACATAATGACTCCCCAATCAATATTTTTCTAAGAACACTCATGAGCAGAGTAGGGAGAGAAGTCAAGGAAATAACTTGAGCTTAAAGTCTGAACTCTTCATATCTATTGGTAGCTACTGATGGCTGAAGGAAATTGAACAAATAATTCAACTCAGCCCAGGAAAGTCTTTGGGGATATAAACTTAGCCAAATGTTATTCACATATGGAAGTGTCCACCAAACCCCATTAATTCATTTTTTCATCCAAAAATTCAGTAAAATTTGTTAAGATCTATATTTAATGGTCCACACTTGTAAAAAGCATGTAGTCACATCATATTGATGAAGTCTGCAAGCCTGGAGGATATTTCAAACCAAAGCTGAACAAGACTTCAGAGCATGTATGGTTACTGTGTGTATGTGTGTGTGTGGGGGGGGTAGAGTCCAGGGGAATTCTTCAGTTAATGACTCAAGAAGATGTTTCCCATTTGAAACACAATTAATAACCTGAAAATATGAAAAGCAAAATGGCCAGTCACTGGGCTTTTACCTCAATCTCAGTCTAAGAAATGTGATCCTGTCTTCAGGAATCTCAGAATGAAACTGTCTGAGAGCTGTTTCCTCCCATTTTATAATCCTCTCTAGGTCTTGGATTAAAGGTGTGCACTACTGGGATAAAAGGCATGCACCACCAGGTTGATACAGCAACTAGTGTGGCTACTGGGATTAATGGTACATGTCATTGTGGCTACTGGGATTAAAGGTATATGTTACCATTACCTGATCTGTAAGGCTGACCAGTGTGCCTGTTTTACTCTCAGATCTTCAGGCAATCTTTATTAATTAAAATACAATTGAAATGCCACTACGCCTATTCTTGGAACCATAGGTTTCACTTGGTGGCATAAGACATCTGCTTGGGACTTTCTTCATTGTATGGGGAGTTCATTTTGATTATTTTCATATATATATTTGGGAAGTTTCCATATGTTTTTTCAAATGGTTTTTAGTCTTAGTTACCCCTCCTATATTCTTTCCGTACCCTTCTCTCCCATTCCTCCCTATTCTAAATTTTCCTTTGTCTCTTCATAACTCTATATTCTTTTTTATTTTTTAATTAATTTTTATTGAGCTCTACATTTTTCTCTGCCCCCTTCCCTGCCTCTTCCCTCCCCTTCAACCATCTCCCAAGGTCCCCATGCTCCAAATTTACCCAGGAGATCTTATGTTTTTCTACTTCCCATGTAGATTAGATCTATGTAGCTCTCTCTTAGGTTTCTCATTGTTGTCTAGGTTCTCTGAGATTGTGATCTGTTGGCTGATTTTCTTTGCAGGAACGGATCCATACCAGGGACATTTACAGAAACAGGTCTGAGCTGACAAGCTAGGCTAGAGCAGAACTGAGACAGCAAACTCCAAGGGATTGGAGCAAAGCCTGAGAACACTGAACAACCTTCAGGAACATGGAGTGACCAATGACGTAACTAGACCATTCAGTAGTGAAAACTTGTGATTTTGGTTTTTTTGGGTCTCAGTTATCTCAATCAGGGTGATTTTTTTCTAGTTCCATGCACTTACCTGGAAATTTCTTTTTTCTCACATTTGAATAATATTGAACTGTGTAAATGTTTCATATCCTCATGATCAACAGATTCATTAGATAATGGACTTCTAGGCTGTTTGCAATTTTTGGTTATTATTAGTAGGGAAGTGATGAACATGAGTGAGCATGTCTCTCATTAGAATGATATTGAACAATTTGGGGTATAAACCCAAGAGTGTTATATTGGATCTATTTTTTTTTATTTTTTAGGAACATTCACACAATATTGGGCTATACAGATTTGCACTCCCATTAGCAGACATTTCAGTCTATTTCCAAGGCTATTGATTTCTCCTCACAATCTAATAATAAGACCCTATTGCTTACTCCTTATTGCCTGATTCTTTATACCATTGAACAAAGAGAATGTGAGCTCGTGCCCAACTAGAAATTTTACTCCTCCTGACTCATAGTCACAGTGCAGGAAGATACTCACTATGTCATTAGAAAAAAGGTAATCATTGTTTCCAATCAGCTACAAATTGTATAATCTCAAACAATTACCCCTGTGCATACATTGCAACAATAGAGGCACAGCTCCAACCTGTATCTATCACTGCTTAAGTGATCCAATCCTGAGACTGAATATATCATTGGCTTAGGGTAATACCTAATACTCCTACTGTGTCCAAAGAAGATAGCTATAAAAGGACTACAAATGACATATTTTTGTATACACAGATCAGTGCACCACATTGCTCAACCAATATCAGAGATGCTTCTTCTTTCAGTTGATGAACAGTAATACTGACATTCATAACTGAACAATGTACAGAGTGAGAGATTTTGGATTATTCAATCCTGAAAGGGATGTCTTTGTCATTATCATGTCCTAAAGACTAAAACTCTATGTGGAAGAGGAGGTAGAAAGATTTAATAGTCAGAAGTGAAGTGGTGGATAACTCCAAGAAAATAGTGTCTTTCTGACAAAAAGGATTGATGCTCATGTAAACTCACAAAGACTGTGGCACCAGGCAAAATACCTACATAGGTTCAAACCAGGCATATTCCCAGCTGAGGAGGAAGAAGGGGAACTAGATATGGGGTCTTAGCCATAACTTAGAAGTTATTTGAAATTGATACCTGTTGGGAAAAATAAAATGTGTTTTTTCTTCTTCTCACTGAGTATATGAACAATAAATCATTGTCCTATACACAAGAGTAGTTGCCAAACAAAGGTAAACTCTATGTTTGTTTGATTTCTTTGTCTCTTCGATTTTTGTTGTTATGGAATTTCTTGTCTTTGAGAAAGAAAGAGCAGGGCATAAAGTTGGGTGTGTAGGGAGATTGAAATGATCTAGGAGCAGTGGGGAGGGTAAAAAGAATGATCCATATATACTGTCTGAAAAACTGAAACTACTCTCCAAACAACATCAAGAACAAAGACTAAACAAACACATGAAACCTTCAGCGGAAGAGAGAAGAACTAAAGACACTAAAATACTTTGACATGAGGAATGATAGACTGCTGAATTTCCTCAGCTCCTTTTTATTTCACCACACCCATCAAATCATGAAGAAATAATAATCTTAAACTGTGAGTGGGCATAGGTTAAAATAAGGTCTGTGGAAGAGCCTGTTGCCTTTAGTTAGATACTCATGATTAGGAGAGCCTATGATTATGATAGCTGACAATTCTATAGTAGCCAAAAAAGCACTTAACATTTTTACTGCACAAGAACTTAAGAGAAAGGTAATTGAACACTATTAGTAAAAATCACTATGCTGTTTTCTCTTGCATTTGCTCCATGTTTTTCTCTCTTATTGAGAATAGATTATTTTCTCACATAATCCATCCTGAGCACAGTTTCTGTGTCCTCTACTCACAGTTCCTCCAACATCCACCTCTCATCTGGATCCAGTCCCTTTCTGTCTCTCATTAGAAAACTACCAGTTTTCTAAAGGACAGTGTTACAATAAAACATAAAAAATAAAACAAAAGCTAACAGGTTAGCGTTAGACAAGACAAATCAACCAAGAAGAGAGCACAGTAGAAGGCACAAAAATAGAATCTCTCTTGTTCATATGCTCAGGAATTCCTAAAAACTCTAAACTGGAAGCCATAATGTATATGCAAAGGACATGTGGAAGGACCCATGCAGGTCCTGTGCATGCTCCCTCCGTCTCTCTGAATTCATAAGTACTTTGATCTTTTGACTTTGAGGGTCTTAGTTTCTTTATGTCTTCCACATCTTCAGGCTCTTAGACTCTGCCTCCTCTTTAGCACTAATCATTACTGAGTGGAGGGATTTGACGGAGTCATTTCATTTATGGCTGAGGGTTCCAAGATCTCTCACTCTCTACATGTCTGTCTGTGGATCATTGTATTTGTTTCTATGTACTCCAGGAAGATGCTTCTTTGATGATGGCTGAGAGAGACACTGAGGATAATGGTATGTCTTTAGGAGTGGTTTTATTGGTGCAGATTTTAGAACAGTAGTATTTCCTTTCACCATAGCTCCCTGGGTTATGTATTCTCAGGGTCTTA
Source organism: Myodes glareolus (assembly GCF_982192425.1). NCBI lineage: Eukaryota > Metazoa > Chordata > Mammalia > Rodentia > Cricetidae > Myodes > Myodes glareolus. The sequence continues at coordinate 20,445,394 of NC_142037.1, read as the reverse complement.
GTCAGTGAAGAAGTATCAGGTATGGGTTTTATCCCATGAAGTAGGCCTTAAGTTAAACCTCTCACAAGGTTTACTACCATTGTCATAGCCCATCTTACAAGCAGGACATCATTGTAGATGAAAGGATTTGTAGCTGCTTTGGTGTTTATATTACTCTTTTGAAACTTTGCAGAGTATATTTCTAGAACAAAGATAATAGAACCTAGGGGTTAAAACTCTTCATTAGCTCAGCGTCTCCCTGATTAGTGAGTTGTGTTTTGTCCTTGGCATGGCAGCCTTGCCATCTGTTTGTGGAGAGCAACATGTAGTCCTGACAACAGTCTGGGCAGATTGGGAAGTCACATGGGAGTCTTTTGACGAACAACTCAAGTAGATATATCCCTATCCTAGTACTGGCAGTTTCATTTGATGGCAAGAGATGTCCAATTGGGTATATGTCTCCCCCCATTATTTGACAGTACAACTAGATCACCTTCAATTATATATATGAAGGTGATCTAGGTGTACTGCTATTTATATGTATATATGTATATATATGCACAAACGCACATATATACATATATATGTACATACATATATTCCATACATATATGTGGAATGTATGTATGTACACATATATGTATATGTGTGCATAGATACATACATATATATATGGAAGCGTCTACTGTGGTAGAATTCTATAATACTCCACAAAAAGCCTTTAACTGTAGCTGTCTCTCCTCATATTTCCTCACTTTTTCTCTTGGCTCACACAGCCCTTCAATAGTAATATTAGGTCTGTGTCGTTTTTGGTATTGTTAGACATAAAATGAACATTATTATCAAAAAATCGTACTTGATTGCTTTGGCCTGAGAGCTGCCTCCTGAAGAAATGCCCTAAACGGCTTGCCTGTATTTCATATTACCCAGGAATCTCCCAAGGCCAAGAAATCTCTTTGTGGAGAAAAATACTTTTAAAAATTCACTAGCAGGATTTAACAACATATTTCATCATATAAGAAAAAGGTCCTGAAAATTGAAAGTCAATTGACATTACCCAGCCTAATGAGAAAAAAAAGACAAGAAAATGAACAGAATTCAAGAGACCCAGAGAACATTTTCTCATACTGAGATATCAATATTATTATTCTAGAAGGAATACTATGGACAGAGAGGAACAGATAAAGAAATCTTGACAACAAATCTTTCCAAATTTGATGGAAGATACCAAAAGACATGCCCAAAAATCTCAGTCTGAACCCAGAAAACAATGACAATAAAACGAGGACTGAGCATGTATAGAATATTATTGCTGAAGAAAAGACAGAGTCTAGACTGTGGCTCCAGAGGGGATTTTTTTTTATCAAAATCAATAATTTCTCATGTAAATCTATGTCTGCTAAATGTTGACGAGATGAGATGTCTAAAGAGAGAAGATCGAAATACTCTCCACTAATGATTGTTTGCTTGGTAAAACCTCTTATGAAAACTAAGTGGGAAACTGAAGCTTTCTCTTCTGGATTTCCAATATGAGAAATCAGAGAGAATATAGACTGTTGATGGCTTCTGGAGGAAGGAGGTGGTCATTTCTCTCTCTCTCTCTCTCTCTCTCTCTCTCTCTCTCTCTCTCTCTTTCTTCTTTTCTGATACAGCCTGTCACTATGCAGCACTGGCTGGAAATTTTAGAGATCTTCCTGCCTTTGCCTTTTGAGTGCTGGGATTAAAGTTGTGTGTGACCACACCCAGCTCAGTTTTCAGTATGAAATTGGCTACTCATAGGTCAATCACATTCCAGTGGATAGCCCCACACCAAGGAGCACATAGATAGAACAAATGGGGTCAATTAGTTACTAAGAAATTTTTTTAAGGAAAACAACCTCACCGGGGGTACTTTATTGCTATTTAATTAAAAGATTCAGTCACAGAGTCAATGACAGAAATAACAAAAAAATTATGACACGTGGACACAAGAGAAAGCTCAAGGGAAATGCTGTACTGGGATAAGTAAGAAATACATGTACCCTGAACTGAAGGCATGGTCAGGTGATAAATAGTACCTCCTATTAGTTGGCTTTCATTTCTTTTATTATTATTATTATTTATTTATTAAAAATTTCCACCTTCTCCCTGCCTCCCATTTCCCTCCCGTTCCCTCTCTAGTCCTAAGAGCAGTCAGGGTTCCCTGCCCCGTGGGAAGTCCAAGGTCCTCCCTTTTCCATCCAGGTCTATAAAAGTGAGCATTCAAACAAACCAGGCTCCCACAAAGTCAGTCCATGCAGTAGAATCAAAACCCAGTGCCATTGTCCTTGGATTTTCAGTCAGCCTTCATTGTCAGCCACATTCAGAGGGTCCAGTTTGATCACATGCTCCATCACTCCCAGTCCAGCTGGCCTTGGTGAGCTCCCATTAGATCAGTCCCACCGTCTCAGTGGGTGGACGTACCCCTCGTGGTCCTGACTTCTTTGCTCATGTTCTCCCTACTTCTGCTCCTCATTTGCACCTTGGGAGCTCAGTCCAATGCTCCAGTGTGGGTCTCTGTCTCTATCTCCATCCATCGCCAGATGAAGGTTGTCATTGATAGGAACAAGGTAACACACTTGTGTAATATATTCTAATACACAGGAAAAACAACAGTTGAGAGTAACTTACCTGCCCCATCCAGTTCATGTACAGAACATAGATTATATTCAGTCTACCTTCTAATTAGCAAATGTTCACTTCCTAAGGAACAGGTACTTTTATACAATTTTACATTAATACTGTATTCTGTTTAGGCTCTACTGTTGAACTGTACAGTACAAGCTCTACACTTGAACTTCACTTCCCAGTCTGCTCTCAGTGACTCAGACCTGGTTTTCTACTTCATTGTTTCAGTGCCTTTCCTGCTTCCAGGGAGTCTTCCCCATAACTTATGCTGTACCCTGAAAACAAATGTGTCCTCATATGAAGAATAACAACCAGATCTGTGCTGTGCACAACATCCTTCAGTGGCTCTCCTGTCTGTGTAACTAATAATTATCTTCTTTATAGGGCACTCAATGGCTGTTCGATTTCCATTGGCCTTTCTGCTTCTTCATGTTAAGTCTATGTCAGCAGAGGTTAGGAAACACAATATTACAAGAAGCTCTGACTATATCCTTCTGTTCTCCTTGTTGACACAAACTGGATGCTTTACTCTGCCTTATTCCTTCTCCAGATGGAATATTAATAATTTGCCTCAGGAATATTAATAATATCCCTGGTCAAGGCTGGAGAAATGATTCAGTGATTAACAGCATGCGCTGTTCTAGTAGAAAACCATTCTGTCCCCAGCACCACTGTGTGAGCTCACAACATGCTGTATGTCCTATCTGGGTATTTGGTCTTGTTCCACTGGTCTGCATGTCTATTTTGTGCCAGTACCATATTGTATTTATTATTGTGGTTTTTAAACATACTTTGAGATCTGCAATTGTAGCACCTCTAGTGTAGTTCTTTCTGTTCAGAATTGTTTTGGGTACACTTGATATTTTGTGGTTTCATATATAAATTTTTGGATTCTTTAAATCTTTTTCTGATTAGGAATGCATGGAATCTGTAAATAGTTTGGTAGAATGATCATTTTCACAATATTGACTGTACATGATTATACAAGGACATGTGATATCTTTCCACTTTCCAGTGTTTTTCTCTCTTTCTTCCAATGTTTAAAGTTTTGATTAAAGAGGAATTTCACTTTCTTGGTTGGGTTTATTCCTAGTTATTTAATATCTTTGAAAATACTACAAATAGTAATGAGTCCAATATTTCTTTTTATGGCTGTTTGTTGGTGGTGAATAGAACAGCTTTGATTTGTGCAAACTGATTCTGCATCCTGTCACATTGTTGAATTATTTTTATCATTACTAGAAGTTTTCTCATCTCTCTTGTACAGTGTCATATTATCTGCATATAAGGATATCTGCATGTAAGAATATCTACTTTCCTTATTTCTACCTCTTTACTTTCCTTCTCTTACGTTTTTGTTCCAGATAGTACATTAAGCACAGCATTGAAAAGGAATAGGGATAGTACATATTCATGTCTCACTCTTGACTTTGGTAATATTGTCTATTTAGTATTATGGTGCACCTATGGGTTTCTTGTATATAGCTTTTATTAGGTTTAGGTATGTTCCCTTTATACCTATGTTCTCTATGACTTTTTTTCTCTTTTTTTAATTTATAAACGTTTAGTAATTTATAAAAGTTTCCATTTCCGCCCCTCCTCCCAACACCCTCCCACTCCCCCCACTCCCTCTCCCCCTCCCTCTCCATCCCTAAGAGCAGTCAGGGTTTCCTGCCCTGTGGGAAGTTCAAGTTCCTCCCCCCTCCCTCCAGGTACAGGAAGGTGAGTATCCAAACAGACTAGGATCCCAAAAAGCCAGTACATGCAGACAAAACAAGACCCAGTGCCATTGTCAATGGTTTTTCAGAAAGACCCCGTGCCAGCCACATTCAGAGAATCTGGTTGGATCACGTGCTCGTTCAGTCCCAGTCCAACTGACCTTGGTGAACTCTCATTAGATCTGTCCCCTTGTATCAGTGGGTGAATGCACTCCTCACGGTCCTGCCTTTCTTGTTCATGTTCTCCCTCCTTCGGCTTCTCATTTAGACCTTGGGGGCTGAAGATATGTTGGATTTTAGCAATGACCATTTCTGCAACCATTGAGATGATCATGTACTGTTCGTCTTTAAGTCTGTTTATGTGATTTGTTACATTTATTGACTTTCATATTTTGAAACATCCCTACATACATGGATAAAATCTACTTTGACATGGGATATAGTCTTTTTGATGTATGTCTTTATTCTGTCTGCAAGATTTTTATTGAGTATTTTCTACTTCTTTCTTGATTTTTTTCTTTAACTCACTGTTTTTAAGTTTTATTGCACTTTGATCTGACAGGCTATAAGGAGTGATTAAAATATTTTTTATTTACAAATATTTGTTTAACCAGAGACGTCAACTTATTTCCCAGTCAGCCAGACCAGAATAATTACACAGAAATTTTATTAATTACAATACTATGTGGCCTATTAACTCAGACTTCTTATTTTTGTTCTTATTTAGTGTTGGAGGTTGTGGATTATTTTAGAAAAGTTGCTGAGTAGAATGTGTTTTCTTTTGAGTTTCAATAAAATATTCTATAGATACCTTTTAAGTCCATGTGATGTATGATGTCAAATACTTCTGGTATTTCTCTGTTTAATTTTTTTTGTTAAGGTTACCTGTTTAAGTGAGAGAATGGAATACTGAAGTAAACTATTAATTATTAATGGATAGATGTTAATCTGTGTCTTTAAACCAATAGTAGATTTAATAAGATATTGGATTTCCCTAAGTTTGGTGCACTATGCTTAGGATATTACTTTCTTCTAAATGAAGCATCTCTATTCCTTTATTTTAAAGTCAGTTTTTCAGCTATTAGGATAGTGATATCTGTTTGCTTCATATTCCGATTTTCTTGAAGCACTATTGTCTATCATGTTCCTATAAGGTGGTACCTATCTTTGAAATACAAATGTGATTATTGAAGGCAGTATATAGTTATATTTTGTTTCTTGTCCCATTTTTTCAGTCTGTGTCTTTTATTTGGAGATTTAAGACTGTTGCTCTTCAGTGTTGTTGAAGAGTATATTAGCTGTGGTCATTGGGTTGTTGTTTGTGTCCTCGGTGGTATTTTGTGTTTTTATACTTATGACTTTTGTATTTCTTCTCTCAGTCTCTCTGCTATCCTTATTCCTATTTAGTTTGAAACAATGGTTCTTCTATTTTTCTCAGGTCTGGTTTGTTGCATATAAAATTCTTTTAGGCTGTTTATGTCATGAAGTATTTTTCAATCATCACATTTGAGTGGGTGCATCTTTCTGGAATTTGAGGTAAGTTTTCTGCTGTAACACTACTGAGCCTATGTCCTATGCCATCGACTTGGAGTTTCTTTTCTTTTTCTATGTTTAAAATTTGTGTAGCTAGTCTTTTAATGGTGTCTCGAAGTTTCCTAATATTTTTTAACATGACTTTGATTATTGGTGCACTTTCTCTGTTTTCACGTTCTGATATTTTATCCTTTACTTCATTATACATATAAGTCTTTCACCTGACTTTCCTAAATGTGCTGTTGATCTTCATTTCAGCTTAAGTTTTATTCAGTATTTTATTTCTTTATTACATAAAGTTTTTTAATCATAAATTTTCTTACTTATTTTCTCAGCTCTATATATTTTTTTTAATTTCCCTCTGGTGTTTAGATCCTGCATCTTCAAATATCGTTGTCCTTTCGAATCCTCTCTAATTAGATCATCATGTTTATGATGATTCTTTTAAGTTCCGCGTTCTAGGATTAATCTAGGTAATATTTACTGAAAAACATTTTTATAGAATTTGTGAGTTTTGGGGTGATGGGATTATTTTGGCCTTTCTTGATGTTTGTGTGTTTGTGATAAAATATAGGCATTCAGACTTCTTTCATTGTGTCTGATATTGTAGCCTGCTCTGTTGAGTAGAATTTTATTTCTGTTTTTGCTTTTGTTCAAGCTTGGTTGGTTTTAGATCAGGTTGAAGAGTTGGAAGGTCAGTAGATAGGTAGATCAGCTCTCCAGACAGATATATTTATTATTGAGGGCAGGGTGAGAGGGATTCTAATTCAACATATGTTGAATTCAACAGTGTGTTGATATGGCTCAGGTCTATGTCTGCATGCTGATGAAAAACTTGTTTAAGCCCAGCTATGCCTGGGAGTGTGGGGATGATGCACTGAGGTTCTGGGAAACTTACAACTCTGGGTTGGTATGATGGCTGCAGAACCCAAAATATGCCTTCTGAAGTGTGGGGAAGATCTGAGTAGATGGGATCTGAGGCTCTCACCTGACTGGGCTGGTGCACAAGAGGTGTAACCACAGGTAGGTCTGGGAATATGCAGATTGTGTGGATAGTGGGGGATCTGGAACACTCACCTGGTTAGGTTGGTTCACAGGTTATGTGACCCAGCTAGGTATGAAAATGTGATACTCACGTGGGTGAATAGGAAGCTAGTACACTCACCTGGTTGAGCAGGTGCACAGTCTGTGAGCACAGCTAGGTTGGAATTGTAGGGATGGCAGTTGTGGGCTGAGTTCAATCTTTCCTAGAGTAAGAGAAAAACACACTAGATTTCTGCAGTTAGAAATCTGACCACAGGGTGGCAGGACCCCTCAGCTGATGCACAAGAAGGCCACCTTAGTGAATTTCAAATGAACAGGCTTTTTTTTTTTTATTGGCTGAGCAAATAACTAAGCATGTGTGGTTATAACAACAATGGTCAAAGAGAACCTGCTAGAAGCTGCTGGGTAAAGACTGAGCACGTACAATTGATCTGCATAGGAAGCACAATGAAGGCAGCAGTTCATATTTTATTCATTCTTTTCTGCCTTTGGATGAACTGTGAGTGGACGACTGTGAGATGACTGGGAGAATGTTAGTAGGAGGACATTAAATGTCCATAAGAAAGACTTTGTTCATGTTTTCTCTTCTTACCATAGGGAAAAAAACAGGGAAGCATAATAACCTAACAATGTTTCTCCATTCTCTCCATCTTTCTGCATAGGGGAGAGTCAAGGCGAGAATGTGGAGCAGCAGCCTTCCACCATGAGTGTCCAGGAGGGAGACAGCACTGTCATCAACTGCACTTACACAGACAGTGCCTCAGTCTACTTCCCTTGGTATAAACAAGAGCCTGGGAAGCAACCTCAGTTCATCATTGACATCCGTTCGAATGTGGAAAGGAAGCAGAGCCAAAGACTCACCCTTCTACTGAATAAGAAAGTCAAACACCTTTCCTTGCACATCACAGCCATTCAGCCTGGAGATTCAGCCATCTACTTCTGTGCAGCAGATACACACTGCTCCACAGGACCCTGCAGTCTGTCTTCAAACCTGCAACCAGGACTGGGTGACACTCTTTGTGCTATGTCAGATATTTTATGACAACTTTTGTCACATTGTTTGTTTGGGAGCAGAAACTAATATATAGATACTAAAAGCATGTATGATAAGGCCCAAGATGACCCAGGAAGTTTAGGTTATATTATTGATTGTTGCTTAATGGTTATTTTTAAATGCATATGTGTTCTACATGTTAAATGTGTACTGTGTACTATGATATCTTGGTTTAAGTAAACATAGGGAAATGAATAGTTTGGTGAGTAGGTGCACAAAGCAATGTCTGAAGTAACGTGTAAACCTTCATCTTCTTTCTATGTGAGCTAATACTAGCATCTCCATGTGTTCAGCAATCTAAAAGCTCTGTGTAACAGATTCTTACAGGGATTTACGACGGTCTGCTTCAAAATCATGTGTTAAATGACCAACCCTACAAGCAAGGCAGCCCCACTGATGCAATTGTGACTTGACAATTTGTTGGAGTAACCAACTACTTTCTCATTGCAGTTGACACCTGCTTTGTAGGAGGAGGTACATGTGAAGTATGTCAATCTGTCCAGAAGTCTAAGGCTGTGAAATTGCAAAAGAGAGAAAATGCTGCTTTAATAAATGATTATACATCTTATATAGGAAAACAGTATGAGCAACACATTCTGAAACAACTATAGAAGTTGTGAGTGAGGGAAGTTCTGACGGACTCAATATTCATTACCTTGAACTTGTAAGAAACAAAGGTTCTGAGCCAAAGGTTGGCATTTGCAAATTATATTTATATGTTAAATACAACAACAATTATGGAACAGATGTAGACAAAGATGAGAAAGAATAGCTTTGAGACAAGACATTACTTGAAAAAAATTCTACCAAACACCAAAATTAGAAAAAGTACAGAGAAGAATCATCCATAATTCTATTGCCTTTGTTTAGCATGTTAGTTAAAACTTATACTGTATAACCGATTAATACACTATCCCTCTTAATACTTCATAAAAACTTTAAGAAATAGGAGTAATAATAGTAACTGCCTCATTGTATTATTGTGATGATAAAATTATCACTTAGAATAATACTTGAAACATAATGACACATAAGAGGAGTTCAGAGTTACCAATTATCTTCTCAGTACATAATTTAAAAACATAATTCAGAATTTAGGGTTTAAGCTTTTTCCATGATCAAAGTATCTAATCTTTTCCCAGCATTAATATTTTTATATAACTGAATGCTACTTTATATGCTATAGACTATAATTCATAAAAAAGTTATTAAAAATTCTTTAAAATTACTATTTGTAGACACCTTAATCTCTTCCCCCCATCCCTCTGGGGTCGCAGGATCTCCCTAGAGCTGCTCCCTTGCACGCTGAGCCTGGGCTGTGGGCTCAGCCTGGCAGGGGCCGTTTCTGTGCTTTGGGAGCCTGCCTGAGCATGGGCAGGCCCTCCCTGTGTCAGCTCAGACACATTCCTGGCCAGCAAGAGACAGTGAACTTCTGGTGGACGACCATTGGAAGAGGGGTGAGTTTGCTCCTGGCCCTAGGGCTTCGGCTAGGAGCAATTCAGACTTTCCCCGCCCCCCTCGACTTTCTGGTCACCCTGCAGTGGTGGTCCCACCCTGCGGAGCTCTCCGGAATGCCATCCCAGTCTTCATCCAGGCACACCTTCCTCTCTTCCCCCCATCCCCCTGGGGTCACAAGATCTCCCCAGAGCTGTGCCCTTGCATGCTGAGCCTGGCCTGTGGGCTCAGCCCGGCAGGGGCAGTTCCTGTGCTTTGAGAGCCTGCCTGAGCACAGGCAGGCCCTGTGTCAGCTCAGACACATTCCTGGCCAGCAAGAGACAGTGAACTTCTAGCAGGCATCCATTGGAGGAGGGGTGAGCTTGCTCCTGGCCCGAGGGCTTTGGCTAGGAGGAATTCAGACTTTCCCCACCCACCTCGACTTTCTGGTCACCCTGCAGTGGTGGCCCCACCCTGCGGAGCTCTCCCGAATCCCATCCCAGCCTTCATCCAGGCACACCTTCCTCTCTTCCCCCCATCCCCCTGGGGTCACAAGATCTCCCCAGAGATGCTCCCTTGCACGCTGAGCCTGGGCTGTGGGCTCAGCATGGCAGGGGCAATTCCTGTGCTTTGAGAGCCTGCCTGAGCACAGGCAAACCCTGTGTCGGCTCAGACACATTCCTGGCCAGCAAGAGACAGTGAACTTCTAGCAGACATCCATTGGAGGTGGGGTGAGTTTGCTTTTGGCCCGAGGGCTTCGGCTAGGAGGAATTCAGACTTTCCCCACCCCTCTCGACTTTCTGATCACCCAGCAGTGGCGGCCCCACCCTGCGGAGCTCTCTCGAATCCCATCCCAACCTTCATCCAGGCACACCTTCCTCTCCTCCCCGCATCTGGCTGGGGACAGAAGATCTCCCCAGAGCAGCTCCCTTGTGTCCTGGGCCTGGGCTGTGAGTGCAACCCGGCAGGAGGGAGTCCCTGTGTTTCAATAGACTGCCTGAGGAAAGGTAGACCTTCTGTCAGTGAAATCCCCAGCCAACAAGGGAACCTGACCTTCTATTGGATCTTCTGATCCAATAGAGAGCAATTGAAGGAAGAGATGGGCAGACGCCAAGGCAAGAACTCCTCCAACAATCTAAAAAACAACATGAAATCACCAGATCCCAACGACCCTACAATAGAAGGACCTGAACCTCTTAATTCAGAAGAAGTGGAAAGAAGTGCCATTATGAAAGGAATAGAGTCCCTTAAGCAGGATATGAATAACTCCCTTAAAGAACTGGATAAGAAATACAACAAAAAGATTGAAGAAATGAGTAAAGAACTAGATGAGAAGTATAAAAAAAAGTTCGAAGAAATGAGTAAATCCGTGAATGATACACTGGGAAACCAAGAAAAAAACACTCAAACAGGTAATGGAAACAGTTCAAGAATTAAAAACTGAAATGGAGGCAATAAAGAAAACACAAAATGAGGGCCGGCTGGATATGGAAAATCTAGGTAAACGAACAGAGACTACAGAATCAAGCATAACCAATAGGATACAAGAGATGGAAGAACGAATCTCAGAGTCTGAAGATACCATAGAGAAATAAATGGTCTGATCAAAGAAAACAGCAAATCCAACAAATTCTCATCACAAAACATTCAAGAAATTTGGGACACAATAAAAAAACCAAATCTAAGATTAATAGGGATTGAAGAAGGAGAAGAACTGCAGATCAAAGGCCCAGAAATATATTCAACAAAATTATAGAAGAAAACTTTCCCAACCTAAAGAATGATATTCCTATGAAGGTTCAAGAAGCTTACAGAACACCGAATAGACTTGATAAAAAAGTCTTGCCATCCCCTTGCCATATAATAATCAAAACACAAAACATACAGATTAATTAAAGAAAGAATATTAAGAGCTACAAAGGAAAAAGGTCAAGTAACTTATAAAGGTAAACCTATCACTTACACCGGACTTCTCTATGGAAACCATGAAAGCCAGAAGGTCCTGGATAGAGGTACTGCAGAAACTAAGAGACCATGGATGCAAACCCAGACTACTATACCCAGACAAACTATCATTCACTATCAATGGAGAAAACAAAATATTCCAGGATAAGAACAAATTTAAACAATTCGTAGCCACAAACCCAGCCTTACAGAAAGTAATAGAAGGAAAATCCCAACCCAAGGAATACAACATTGCCAACACCGCCTACAATAACTCAGACATCTAGCGACCCTTCTCGAGCTTTACTTAAAGAAGGGACACATACAAACTCTATTAAACAAACAAATAAGAAATAATAATAACCGGAGTCAACAACCACTGGTCATTAATATCACTTAATATTAATGGACTCAATTCACCTATAAAAAGTCACAGACTAAGAGATTGGATACGAAAACAGGATCCAACATTCTGCTGTTTACAAGAAACACACCTCAACCACAAAGACAGACATCTACTCAGAGTAAAGGGTTGGGAAAAGGTTTTTCAAGCAAACGGACCTAAGAAACAAGCAGGTGTGGCCATTCTGATTTCCAACAAAATTGACTTCAAACTAAAATCAATCAGAAGAGATGGAGACAGACATTTTATACTCATAACAGGAACAATTCATCAGGAGGAAGTCTCAATCCTGAATATCTATGCCCCTAATATAAAGCCTCCTACTTATGTAAAAGAAACACTTCTAGAACTCAAGGCAGTCATCAAACCACACACACTAAGAGTAGGAGACTTCAACACTCCTCTCTCACCAATGGACAGGTCAATCAGACAGAATCCTAACAGAGAAATAAGAGAATTATTGGAGGGATTGAATCAAATCGACTTAACAGACATCTATAGAATATTCCACCCAAATAGGAAAGAATATACCTTCTTCTCTGCAGCTCATGACACCTTCTCGAAAATTGACCACATACTTGGTAACAAAGCAAACTTCCACAGATACAAAGAAATATTAGTAACCACCTGTGTCTTGTCAGACCACCATGGATTAAAGTTAGAATTCAACAACAGTGCTACCCCCAGGAAACCAACAAACTCATGGAAGTTGAACAGTCAACTACTGAATCACCCCTGGGTCAAGGACGAAATTAAGAAAGAAATTAAAGTCTTCCTTGAATTTAATGAAAATAAAGACACAACATACTCAAACCTATGGGATACTATGAAAGCAGTGCTAAGAGGAATGTTCATAGCACTAAGTGCCCAATTAAAGAAAACGGAGAAAGCACACATTGGAGACTTAACAGCACAATTGAAAGCCCTAGAAAAAAAAGGAAGCTGATTTACCCAGGAGGTCTAGAAGACTGGAAATAATCAAACTGAGGGCTGAAATCAACAAAATAGAAACACAGAAAACAATCCAAAGAATCAATGTATCAAAAAGCTGGTTCTTGGAGAAAATCAACAAGATTGACAAACCCCTATCCAAATTAATCAAAAGGCAGAGAGAGAACATGCAAATTAATAAGATCAGAAATTAAAAGGGGGACATAACCACAGACACAGAGGAAATTCAGAGAATCATTAGATCTTACTATGAAAGTTTATATGCCACAAAGTTGGAAAATGTAAAAGAAATGGACATTGTTTTAGATAAGTACCATATACCAAAGTTTAACCAAGAACAGGTGAACAATCTAAATAGACCTGTTAGTTGCGAAGAATTAGAAGCTGTTATCAAAAATCTCCCTACCAAAAAAAGCCCAAGACCAGATGGTTTCAATGCATAATTCTACCAGAACTTCCAGGAAGAGCTAATACCTATACTCCTTAATATAGAAACAGAAGAATCATTGCCAAACTCTTTTTATGAAACTACAGTTACCCTGATACCAAAACCACACAAAGACACAACCAAGAAAGAGAATTACAGACCAATCTCACTCATGAACATTGACGCTAAAATACTCAATAAAATACTGGCAAACCAAATCCATGAGTACATTAGAAAAATTATCCATTATGATCAAGTGGGCTTCATCCCAGAGATGCAGGGCTGGTTCAACATACACAAATCTATCAATGTAATCCATCATATAAATAAACTGAAAGAAAAAAAACCATATGATCATTTCATTGGATGCTGAAAAAGCATTTGACAAAATTCAACACCCATTTATGATAAAGGTGTTGGAGAGATTGGGTATGCGAGGATCATACCTAAATATAATAAAAGCAATATATAGTAAGCCGACAGCTAACATCAAATTGAATGGAGAGAAACTCAAAGCCTTTCCACTAAAATCAGGAAAACGACAAGGCTGTCCACTCTCTTCATACCTCTTCAATATAGTGCTTGAAGTCCTAGCAATAGCAATAAGACAACATAAGGGGATCAAGGGGATTCGAATTGGAAAGGATGAAGTTAAACTTTCGTTATTTGCAGACGATATGATAGTGTACATAAGCGACCCCCAAAACTCTACCAAAGAACTCCTACAGCTGATAAACACCTTTAGTAATGTGGCAGGATACAAGATCAACTCCAAAAGATCTGTTGCCCTCCTATACACAAAGGATCAAGAAGCAGAGAGGGAAATCAGAGAAACATCACCTTTCATGACAGCCACAAATAGCATAAAATATCTTGGGGTAACTCTAATCAAGGAAGTGAAAGACCTATTTGACAAGAACTTTAAGTCTTTGAAGAAAGAAATTGAGGAGGATACCAGAAAATGGAAAGACCTCCCCTGCTCTTGGATTGGGAGAATCAACATAGTAAAAATGGCAATTCTACCAAAAGCAATCTATAGATTCAATGCAATTCCCATCAAAATCCCATCAAACTTCTTCACAGACCTTGAGAGAACAATAATCAAGTTTATATGAAAAAACAAAAAACCCAGGATAGCTAAAACAATCTTATACAATAAAGGAACTTCTGGAGGCATTACCATCCCTGACTTCAGACTCTATTACAGAGCAACAGTATTGAAAACAGCTTGGTATTGGCATAACAACAGAGAAGTCAACCTATGGAATCGAATAGAAGACCTGGGTATTAACCCACAAACGTATGAACACCTGATATTTGACAAGGGAGCTAAAGGTATACAATGGAAGAAGGAAAGCATCTTTAACAAATGGTACAGGCATATCTGGATGTCAACCTGTAGAAGAATGAAAATAGAACCATATCTATCACCATGCACAAAGCTCAGGTCCAAATGGATTAAAGACATCAACATTAATCCGACCACTTTGAACCTGATAGAAGAGAAAGTGGGAAGTAGTCTACAAGATATAGGCACAGGAGACCACTTCCTAAGCAGAACCCCAGGAGCGCAGACAATAAGAGAAACAATGAATAAATGGGACCTACTGAAACTGAGAAGCTTCTGCAAAGCAAAGGACACTGTCAGTAAGACAAAAAGGCTACCTTCTGACTGGGAGAAGATCTTCACAAACCCTTCATCAGACAAAGGTCTGATCTCCAAAATATACAAAGAACTCAAGAAACTAGACACTAAAACTCTAATTAACCCAATTAAAAAATGGGGTACTGATCTGAACAGAGAATTCACAACAGATGTACTTCGAATGGCCAAAAGACACTTAAGGTCATGTTCAACCTCCTTAGCGATCAGGGAAATGCAAATCAAAACAATTTTGAGATTTCATCTTACACCTGTCAGAATAGCCAAACTCATAAACACCAATGATAGCCTATGCTGGAGAGGATGTGGAATGAGGGCAACACTCATCCATTGTTGGTGGGAAAGCAAACTTGTGCAGCCACTGTGGAAATCAGTGTGGTGGTTTCTCAGGAAACTGGGAGTCAACCTCCCTCAGGACCCAGTAATTCCACTCTTGGGAATATACCCAAGAGATGCCCTAACATACTACAAAAGCATTTGTTCAACTATGTTCATAGCAGCACTATTTGTAATAGCCAGAACCTGGAAACAACCTAGGTGCCCCTCAATAGAAGAATGGTTAAAAAAAAGGTGTGGAACATATACACATTAGAGTTTTACTCAGCGATAAAAAACAATGAAATCTTGAATTTTCCATGCAAATGGATGGAAATAGAAAATGCTTTACTGAGTGAGGTAAGCCAGACCCAAAAAGAGGAATATGATATGTATTCACTCATATGTGGATTCTAACCACAATTAAAGGTGTTTGAGCCTATTATTCGTGATCCTAGAGAAGCTAAATAAGAAGGTGAACCTGATGAAAATCATGTAGCTATCTGTCTGGAGATTGGAAATAGACAAGTGTCCCAGGAAACCTCGGTTGCATGGGGGCGGTGGGAGGGTTGTTGGAAGGGGAGACGGTTAGAGAGATGGGAGTAGGGGAGGAATGGGGAAAGCTTGGTGGACTGGGATGGGGGGGAGGGAGGAAGGATGGATATGGGATCAGGGAAGAATATATTTCAACTAAGGGAGTCCTTTTAGGGTTTACAGGATACTTGATTATAAAGGGGATCCCAGGTCCAAGGAGAGATCCCCAGATTGATCTCTGGACAGAAGAGAGGGTGCCTGAAACGGCCTAGGCCCATAACCATACTGATGAATATTTTGCTTATCACCATAGAACCTTCATCTGGCGATGGATGGAGATAGAGACAGAGACCCACATCGGAACACTGGACTTAACTCCCTAGGTCCAAACGAGAAGCAGAAGGAAAGAGAACATGAGCAAAGAAGGCAAGACCAGCGGGAACCTTCATCCAAAGATGGATGGTGATACAGACGGAGACCCACATTGGAGCACCGGACTGAGCCCCCCAAGGTCCAAATGAGGAGCAGAAGGACGAAGAAAATGAAAAAGGAAATAAGGACTGCGAGGGATGCGTTCACCCACTGATACAAGGGGACGGATCTAATGAGAGTTTACCAAGGCCAGTTGGACTGGGACTGAATGAGGACGCGATCCAACCAGATTCTCTGAATGTGGCCAGATTCTCTGAATGTGGCTGGCCTGGAGTCTTTCTGAAAAGCCATTGACAATGACACTGGGACTTGTTTCCTCTGCATATACTGGATTTTGCAGATCCAGTCTGCTTGGACATTCACCTTTCTGGACCTGGAGGGAGGGGTGAGGAACTTGAACTTCCCACAAGGCAGGAATCCCTGACTGCTCTGAGGGATGGAGAGGGAGGAGGAGAGGGAGTGGGGGGAGTGGGAGGGTGTTGTGGGAGGGACGGAAATGGAAACTTTTATAATTTAATAAAATTACTTTCAAAAAAATTATTATTTGTAAATACAAAGTTCTGTCTCAGATGTGTAGATTTTATTTCTTAAAGTGTTATACATAATACTGGAACAAATATTTAGTGCATTTTTTCTGATTTTTTCCTTAGGGTATATACCTGCTGGTGGAACTAATAAAATTTCTTTGAATTATGTAAAAAATAGAATAGCATTTTGAGAAACAAATTTTGTCAATAAAGAAATACTACTAAGACAAATTGAAAAATAAAAGAAGCTCCCACAGAAACATGGCAGTCATGAAGAAAGACTCATAAGTGAAAGTTTTGACATTTGGAGGAAGGAGTTTTTCTGAAGACGCTTGTGTAAGCTGGCTCTTTGCTCTCTTCAGGTCTGTAAAGAAGAGTCCCAGATTATCTCCCCAGTTCCAAATGATAACTAACATTGCATTTTCTAACAACAAGTACCAGTGGTCACAATGACATTTACAGAAAAGAACTAAAAAAAAGGTTGCAGTTTACATGTGATGTAGAGCATGACATAACACGTGAATTCTACATACCAGTCAAAATTGCTTCCTTTGTTATTGCTGTCCTGTACAGTTAACCTTCAAACATTGTTTCAAGACACCAATGACCTTTTAAGTAAATGGGCAGTGTAAATCCATCATTTAAATCTTTAGAAGATAAAAAGAACAGATTTTAATGATCACACAGTCCAAAATCCAGTTTCTAATTACCATGACACAATAACGTTAGGAAAATTTAAATATTTATTTATTTTGTTTATGTACATGAGTGTTTTGCCTGCATTTGTAATTGAATACCATGTATGTGACTGGTGCTCAAGTAGATCATAAGAGAGAGTCATTTACCCTGGAACTGGAGTTACAGATGGTTGAGAAACACTATTTTTGTTCTGAAAATCAAACTTGGATCTGCTGTAAGAACAATAAATAAGTGCTTTCTGGTCCTGAGCCATCAATTTAGGCCTGAATATTATCTTACTCCAAATTCAAATCAGTGAATATAAACTGGATAAACTGGTAAAATCTACTTCTTGCCTTTAATTCATAGTATGGTAAAAAACCAAAACAGAGAACACACCAATTATTCTACTATAAAATTTTCATGTCAGATTGAATCCTAAGAATGACAACCTTTGATATATTAATGACCATTACTTATATCCTTAAAGGCAACTTAAAATTGACATGTGCCTTATGAATGATTTCAAGTATGAGAACGCTAGTGACTTCTGGGAAGTAAGAGACCCTAGTTTGTTTCTGTCATCTAAGGGGAGGAGTTTCTTGACACAAGATCATTATCTGTGAGAAGTAAAATCTACATAAGTTCATCATTTGATGTCATTTCATCATTTCTTTGTGTGAAGAGTCAAGAACATTACTTGGGTGACACTAAAGATGAACACTTCTCCAGCTTTAGTGACTATGATGCTGCTATTCATACTTGGTAAGTGAAGTGACTTAAAATTTATGATCTTTCTTCTATGAACTTTGTTATTAATGTAACACATATCCTCTTCTCTCTCTAGGAAGAACTCATGGAGACTCAGTGACCCAGAAACAAGGTCAAGTCACTCTCTCAGAAGACGACTTCCTATTTATAAACTGCACTTATTCAACCACAGGGTACCCAAGTCTATTCTGGTATGTCCAATATCCTGGAGAAGGTCCTGAGCTGCTTTTGAAAGTCACAACAGCCAACAACAAGGGAAACAACAGAGGTTTTGAAGCTACATATGATAAAGAATCCACTTCCTTCCACTTACAGAAAGCTGCTGTCAAAGAGTCAGACTCAGCTGTGTACTACTGTGCTCTGAGTGACACAGTGACAGAAACTGCAGGGGGAGCTGAGTACAAACTCAGAGGAGCAAAAGAAAGTTTGGCTTCTGATGATCATGGAAACAATGAAGTTCTCAGTTGCCTTGATCTCCATATACAAGTCATTGTCTTCACTCAAGTAATTCACAATGAGCTAAATATGGCAGGAAATGTGGCGTCTAGATTATGTCTATTTAATACTATAGAAGGACAGATTATCTAAGGGTAACAACCCTTCCATACCTCACGATTTCTAATAAAGTAATGTGGGTAGGATGGACAGAACAAAGGGATGCAGGAGCAGGTAGGTGATCTTCAATGTCCCTCCTCCTCTCTAAATCAAAACTCCCAGTCGCATCCCCAGTACATCTCTGGGTATATCTTTGGTATATCTTTCTATACAAGACTTCTACTATGCCCTCTCCTCCCTCTTTGCCCCCATTCCCAGAGCACTAAGGAGTTTCTATTGGTACATCCTGATTTCTTCCCTGCTTTCTTCATTCCAACCCTCTTCTAGCCAATTTCCATGCCTAAGTGTCAGCATCCAATATGAAGAACCTTATTGTATCAGGAAGCCTACTTGCAACATCTGGCAGAGTATCAGCCTACCAGGCAAACCAGAGTCACTACACTCTCTTAATAACCAGAGAGGGCAACATAAAGTAAAGAACAGCAACAACCAATAAAGACAAGATCAGATTTCAGCACCAGGGTTTGCAGTGATCCCAAACCCAAATGCCTGGATTCTAGCATAAAAACAGTCAGTAACAGCCACATGACATGTCTCCAGTAAAACCCAGAAACACTATTACAGTAGACCCTGAGAAAAACAATATAGTTGGAACACAATACAATAAGTTTAGAATAGATGTTATGAATATGCTATAGGTGTTCAAAGCAGAATGAATAACCCCCCTAATTAATCTATGAAAGCACAAAGAAGTAGTGGGATGTAGTGAAAAAAACAGTTCAAGACTTGCAAGAAGAAATAGAATCAATAAGGAAAACAGAAAGTAAGGGAAGCATGGAAAACAAAATTTAGTAACTCAAACAGGAAGCTCAGTGTCAAATTTCACCAAGAGATTATAAGAGATGAAATAAAATAATCTAAACCAATGGAGATAATGATAGGAAAAAACATTTCCTTGGTCTAACAAAATGTTGAATCTAAAAATTTTTAGGCACAAAACATTGGAGAAACCTAGGACACTTTGAAAAGACAAAATCTGGAGAAGCGACTCAGGTCAAAGGCACAGAAAATATTTGAACAATATCATAGATAAAAATTACCACAATCCTCAAAAAGGATATGCCTATCAAGATATATGGAGCATACAGAACACCAAATAGACTGCACCATAAAAAAACTGTCATGGCACTTAATATTAATATTCAGAACAGTTAATGTATGGAACAAAAAGGAATATAGAACAGTACAAGGGAAAAACAAAGGCAGGCATAGTTTAATAATAGCTTAAATAATACCAGTTTTCTTAATAGACAATCTAAAGTCTAGAAGACCCTGGGCAGATGTTGTACTACTTTAAGATACCACAGGTGCCATTTAGACTATTATACCCAACAAAACTTCCAATCACCATAGATGGAGTAAGACATTCAATGATAAACCAAGTTAAACAAAATCTATCTACAAATCCAGCCCTACAGAAGGCACTAGAAGGAAAACTGAAACCTAAAGAAGATAACCACACCACAGAAAACACAAAGAATAAATAATGTCAACCATCAAATCAAAAAAAGGGGAACCCCCCACCAGTACCTCAAAACAAGTAAACAAACACTCAAAAACTCTCAAGGAAAATGTTCTAAATTTCCTAATAAAATAGTAGCTATTCTTATGCTGCATTCCAGACAGACACATTAACATCAAACACAGACTTCACCTTTGAATAAAAGAATAGGAAAAAATGCTCCAAGCATTTGAAACTAAGAAGCATGCCAGTGTAGCCATTTGAACTTCTGACTAAACAGACCTCAAACCAAACCTAATCATAAGAGATATGGAAAGATACTACATAGTCATCAAAGGAAAAAAATCATAAAGAGTACACTGTAATTCTTAAAATGTATGTACCAAAAACTAGGACTCCCAAGTTTGTGAAATAAACACTGCTACAGCATAAATCACATATTGACAGTTAGCACACTGTTAGTGAGAGACTCCAATATCCCTTTCTCACCAATAGACAGGTCCTCCAAACATAAACTAAACAGAAATACTGGAGCTAACTGACAACACAAAATAAATTGATAAAACCAATATTTAGAGTACATTTCTCCCAAACAGAATATATCTTCTTTCCAGAACCTCATAAAAGTTTCTTCAAAATAGACCCTAGACTTGGACACAAGTCTTAATACATTAGCAAAATAGAAATAGAATATTCCATACTTTCTTACCACCATTAATGCCACCAACAACAGAAAGAAGAATTTACACACTGATTACAACTGAACAAGTACTACTAAAATAAAAAATGGTCAAGAATAAAAATGAAAATCTTTCTGGAACTGAAGAATTATGGGAACACTACATACCCACACCAAATGGATATAGGGAAGCGATTCTGAGGTAAGTTCAAAGCACTAAGTGTACACCTAAGAAAATAATGAAGAGATCTTGTATTACCAACTTAACAGCACACATGATAGCTCTAGAACACAAAAGGAAGAAATAGCGACCAAAGTATAGATGGCAAGAAATAACCAATTTGAGTTTTGTTTGTTAGTCTATGGCTCTTTAGGGGACCATAGTATGTAAAAGTGGCCCAAATAAGTTTAAGGTGTATGTGTGTTTTGTGTGAACATGAACATTTTCTTTTTTTTTTATTTATTAAAAATTTCCACCTACTCCTCTCCTCCCATTTTCCTCCCACTTCTCCCATTCCCCCTCCCATTCCCTCTCCAGTTCGAAGAGCAGTAAAGATGCCCTGCACTGTGGGAAGTCCAAGGTCCTCCCTTCTCTATCCAGGTCTATAAAGGTGAGCATCTAAACAGACTAGGCTCCCGCAAAGCCAGTCCAAGCAGTAGAATCACAACTCAGTACCATTATCCTTGGATTCTCAGTCAGCCATTATTGTCAGCCATATTGAGAGTCCGGTTTGATCACATGCTTATTCAGTCCCAGTCCAGCTGGCCTTGGTGAGCACCCATTAGATCAGTCCCACCGTCTCCATGGGTGGACACACCCCTCGCGGCCCTGACTTCCTTGATCATGTTTTCCCTCCTTCTGCTCCTCATTTGGACCTTGGGAGCTCAGTCCAGTGCTCCAATGTGGGTCTCTGTCTCTATCTCCATCCATCGCCAGATGAAAGTTCTATGGTGATATGAAAGATATTCATTAGTGTGGCTATGGGATAAGGAGAGTTCAGGCACCCTCTCCTCTGCTGCTCATGAAACAAGATGGGGACATCTTCTTGGACACCTGGGATCCCCTCTAGAGTCAAGTCTATTGCCAACTCTAAAATGGCTCCCTTAATTAAGATATCTACTTTCCTGCTCCCATACCTGCCCTTCCTCCATCTTAACCATCCCATTCCCCCAAGCTTCCCCAATCCTCCCCTTTTCCCTTCTCTATCCCCATCTCCCCTTACCCCCACCTCAAACCCACACCTGTGCTCCCAACATATGCCTGACAATCTTGTCTTCTTCCAATATCCAGGAGGATAACTATATGTTTTCCTTTGGGTTCACCTTCTTTTTGAGCTTCTCTAGGATCAGGAAATACACGCTCAATGTCCTTTATTTATGGGTAGAATCCACTTACGAGAGAGTACATACCATATTCATCTTTTGGGGTCTGGGTTATCTCACTCAGTAAAGTGTTTTCTATTCCCATCCATTTGCATGCAAAATTCAAGATGTCATTGTTTTTCTTTACCACTGAGTAAAACTCTAACGTGTACATGTGTCCCACCTTCTTTAACCATTCTTCTCTTGAGGGTCACCTAGGTTGTTTCCAGGTTCTGGCTATTACAAATAATGCTGCTATGAACAGAGTTTAATAAATGCTTTTGTAGTTTGATTGGGCATCTCTTGGGTATATTTCCAAGAGTGGAATTGTTGTATCCTGAGGTAGGTTGACTCCCAGTTTCCTGAGAAATCGCAACACTGATTTCCAAAGTGATTGCACCAACAATGGATGAATGATCCCCTTAAGGCAATCCTCTCCAGCATAGGCTATCATTGGTGTTTTTGATTTTAGCTATTCTGACAGACATAAGATGGTATTTCAATGTTGTTTTGATTTGCATTTCCCTGATCGCTAAGGAGGTTGAGCATGAACTTAAGTGTCTTTTGGCCATTTGAACTTTTTCTGTTGAGAAATCTCTGTTCAGTTCAGTACTCCATTTTTAAACTGGATTAATTAGAGTTTTAATGTCTAGTTTCTTAAGTTCTTTATATATTTTTCAGATCAGACCTTTGTCTGATGTGGGGTTGGTGAAGATCTTCTCCCATTCTTTAGGTTGCCTTTTTGTCTTAATGACAGTCTCCTTTGCTTACAGAAGCTTCTCAGTTTCAGAAGGTCCCATTTATTCATTGTTGCTCTTATTGACTGTGCTAATGGGGTTTTATGTAGGAAGTCCTCTCCTTTGCCCATGTGTTGCAGACTAGTTCCCACTTTCTCTTCTCTCAGGTTCAGTGTATTCAGATTTATATTGAGGTCTTTAATCCATTTGGACTTGAGTTTTGTGCATGGTGATAGATATGGATTTATTTTCATTCTTCTGCAGGTTGATATCCAGTTAAGTCAGCACCATTTGTTAAAGATGATTTCTTTCTTCCATTGTATAATTTTAGCTTCTTTGTCGAAAATCAGGTGTTCATAGGTTTGTGGATTAATATCTGGGTCTTCGATTTGATTCCATTGGTCAACATTTCTGTTTTAGTGCCAATACCACGCTGTTTTCTTTCTTTAGTTTTTAATTCACACCTGTTGATTTTGATAGAACCAACGTGAGAAAGAACATGTGACATTTGTCTTTCTGGATAAGAGTTGTCATTGAAGGGTGTGTATTGGCTTCAGTCATTTTGTTGTATTTAACCATTTGTGTTCTTAGGCATATTTTGCACTTCAGTGATTATCCCTTCATTATTTTCTATATTTCTTGGCCATATTTATACATCTCTTTAGCCTAAAGTATTGCTTCTAGAATCCTCTGTATGAATGGCCTCATGGTCTTGAAGTCTTTTAATCTATGTATATCATGAATCATGTTTCTTTATTCTTAATCTATGGCAGATAGTTTTGCTAGGTACTGTAGTCTAGGTTATCATGTAGAATATTTTAGAATTTGGCATACATTGCTCCGGTCTCTGATAGTTTTCAAAGTTTCCAAGAGAAATCATGTGCTATTATGATTGATTTTTCTTTTATATATAACGTGTTTATTTTCTTTATTTTCAGGATCCCATGTTCTTCCTTTGTTCTGTATGTTTTGTGTTTTAACTGTGATATTCTAGGTGGAATTTCTTTTAATTTTCTTATTTATTTGGTATTTATGTGGTGCTGTGGGAGCTCCTTCTGCTCCTTCAGCCAATTGCCGCTGAGTTACCAGCCCATTGGGGCCTGGTCTCTCTCTCTTTAAAAAAAAGCAGCAGTTGTCCTCCTCTCCCTCTCTGGCTTCTGGCTCCGCTTCAGGCTCCTAGACTCCTTTCCTGTTCACACAGAGGGACTGTTGTCTGGGACGGTAATCTGTAAGTTTTTTCCCCTTTGAATAAATAACCATTCTATTAATCCTAATTCCAAACTGGTGTGGGATTGTCTGTGACTTACGCCTTCAATGTGGTTCCTCTTCTATAGGGATGTGCCTCTTCTTAGTTTAGGGAAGTTTTCTTCTATAATCATTTTAAGGGCCTTTCTGCACCTTTGACTCGGGATTCTTTTTCATCTATGCCTATAATTTGCATAGATTTTTTAAAGCTTATTATTATTGTAATCATTATTATTATCTGTATTACTATTATATATGTATTGTAGCTGTATGTGTGTCTGTATATCACATACACGTCTAATATCAGAAGAGGTCCTCGAAGGTTTTTCCATCCCCTAAAACTAGAGTTACAGATAGTTGTGAGCCATGATAAGGGTGCTTGCAATTGAACCAAGATCATAGGGAAGAGCTGTTGATACTCTTAACCATAAAGCCATCTTTACAGCCTTCAAAATGTGCCCTTTCTATGGTGTACTGCTATCCTTGTGTGTTCCTTTCTTGAGTTTGAACATTTTTTAATATATTTTGCTTTATCCTTGAGCCCCGATATTCTATCTTCTTTTTATGTGTTCTAATTGTAAGGCTTCCTCCAGAGTTTTCTCATTGGACTGTTAGCTTTAATTCCATCTTCATTTCAGCTTGAGTTCTCATCAATATTTCTATGTCTCATTGCTTTGGGTTTTCAAATCCTATATTGTTCTCATCATTTCGTTCAGGTTTATGCTTTGTTTTCGTGGACATCACTCAAGCATTTCTCTTGTTTAAGAGCATTTTATTTAAACTCACTGAACTGTGTCATCATTAAACTCCTTGCATTATTTAATGAAGTTTATGAGAGTTCTTTTACTGTCTATGTTCTGAGGTTTATTTAGGCAATTCTATATTTGGGGGATGGGTAGCATACTGTCTTACATTGCTTGTGTTTTGCGATTAGACTTGGGCCTGTTGACTTCTCTTATTGGTTGTGAGTCATTTGAACATACATTAGACTGAGCTTGCTGGATGAAACAGGCAAATTCTGCATATTTCAGAGGTTTATTTCTCAATCTCCACAAGTGAGACTCAGCAGTAACGACTATGTCCCTGTTTTTGGGTATGGGGTAGGTCTGGAGATTAGGGAAGGTACAGAAAGTGTTGGGCATACTCAGTGTGCTGTGTGGGTGTATAAGAACTGGTCTAAGTGTTGAGGTTAAATATCAATAGTAAACTTTTTAAAATAAGAATCCCCACCATGGCTCCATTGTACAGTTAATGCTTGCTAGAAGTGTCACAGATCTTTCTTCTGAAGTTATATTTTGTGGAAAGTAAGATTGTACTTCTGTGAGTCTCACTGAGACTTTTGTTTTAGGCTCAATCAAGGGAAGTCTCTCCTCCCTTATTGTGTTAGCAGCACTCAATGTCAGTATCCTCATTTATTTTCTTTTATAGTTTAAGTTTAATGATTTTGGATTTTTTCTGGCTCTGTTGTTTACTTTGGGACACTAACACTGTTGCTTATTGCTCATCTTACCCATGAGCCACACATGATGCTCTGTTTCAGGTTCACAGTAACGCAGGAAAGTGCTGTATGTGAGACCTATTATTACTGAGAAAGAAGACAGCATGTGCTGTGTGTGCACAGTCGTGCTCACCTCTCTCCCACGTGACCTGCACTACGGGTCTGTTAAAAATGCTTACTGACTTTTCAAGTTCTTTACCCTTTAATTGTTAGGCCAGAAGAGTTTGCAGTTTGAACATGTCTTTGGTCACTATTATGAGCCCACAAAGGAGCAGTATTTTCTCAGGGCTCCTGAGCAAAGTTATCAAGTGGGAGAGTAGGGAGAAGAAGGGAGGAAAGGGAGAGGAGAAGGGGGAGAGGACAGGCTTGGTGCTGCTGAGGTGGGGAAAGGAGTCACTTTTCTGATTGCTAACAAAGCTGCTTCTTTACATGTTTCCTTAAGCAGGATGTGTGGACCCTTTTGAATGTGAGTTTAGAGTTGAGAACTGAATCCTTAGTGAAGATGGGGAAGAGAGAATGAAATCATTGAGTGTTTCCCTAGTGGTTCTGTGATTTCAGTTAAGCTGTAAGTTTGGGATATTCTTAGGGATACACATGTTATATGTAAAGTTGTTGCTCATCCAGTCTAATAGTAGAAATACAGATGATTTAATCTCTAGTTATGGAATGAGAGGTCTATGAACAGCCATTCTGGAGTGTTAACATCCATATGCACCTAGTCCTGTTTGTCTGATCTTTACCTCTCTGAACAGGGGTGAGCAGCAGAAGGTGCAGCAGATCCCACAATCCCTCAGTGTCTCTGACAGAGGCATGGCCTCTCAAAGGCACTTTCAGTGATAGTGCTACTCAGAATTTCTGGTGGTACAGACAGCATCCTGGGTAAAGCCCCAAGGCTCTGATGTCCATCTTCTCCAGTGGTGACAAGAAAGAAGACAGATTCACAGTTGACCTCAATAAAGCCAACCTGCATGTTTCCCTGCACATCAGAGACTCTCAGTCCAGTGACTCAGCTGTCTTCCTGTATGCAGTGAAATCACAGTGCTCCCCAGGTACCTGAAGCCTGCATGCAAATCTACTGTACCTTGACTTGGACTTAGAAAGAGTATAGAACACAGGGTGGAGAAATCCTGTTTCTATTCTTTATGCAATGGGAACTAAGAGCAAAAGTAGAGAGGGCTGTCTGATTGGGAAAGTGTTTTCACAATTTGAAAATAGCCAGTCCTAAAGGGAAAGGTACACTATTTTTTGACTGAAATATTTTCCATTCTTCTTTAAGTTGATGGTTATACAACAATGTACACACTCTTCCTGAACCTGTCTTGGTGAGCTGGACAATACGTACGTGGCCATGAGAATCGCCTCATACTATGTCATAAAGAACACTATCACCTTTATAGCACTGTGACTTGATGACTTTTTAAAGTCTTTCAATTAAATTAATATTTGTTTTTTAATTTTGAAAAATGAGCTCATGAAGTAGCTCATTTCTCTTTGACAATTTAATATACATTTTTATTGTTGTTGACCCTTCCCCAAGCATACCCATCGACAGTCTTCTTCGTCTGCATTCTTACTGAAACCTTCTTTCTCCCAGTATCACTTCTTCCACCTCCACAGCCTGTGATCTATTACCTTCCCACTCATCTTTATGAATGATTCGTTTTAACACTTGGGTCAGCTGTCTAGCTTCCTGACCTCTACACAAATTCAGTCACAAGAGTACATACAAATCAAATGTAGAAGCTAAGATTTGCATTTGTTTGTCTCTCTGAGGCTGGGATAACTCATTTCCCACAGTATTTTATGATTCCAATATTTTCATAATTCCATTTTCATGAACATTATATCATTTTATTTTTCTTTACTGACAAATAATATTTATATATATGTATATTGTTCACTTTTTGGCCAACCTGTGCAGATTTTGTCTTTTGGACTTGGGAACTGAGGACCTGTAAAAATGGGGCGAGTTACAGTCTAATGCTGTAGACAACTTTATTTCAGTTTCATTTACAAATGTATCATAGAAAGCAATAATCCAAGTGAGGTTGTTTGAATTGAGAAAAATATGTAAATAATGCCAATAACCACATACTAAATACTAGTATTGCAGTCTTTTCCCAGAATTTTCTCAGCACAGACCTATTTAAATACAATTGCTTGACATGTAATACAGATTATTTCACAGAAATACAAAAGCAAGACAGAAGCCATATCCAGGTTCTATGTACACTGACCAGGTTGTGTTCTCCAGCTATGATCTGACATCCATGTCATAGCTATAAAACACGAATATCTCATAAAATGGATAAAAATGTTTAAAATAGGAGGCACAAGATCATGTCTAAGAACAATCTAATGACAAGATGCACCTGAGGTAAAATGTCCTCTGCCTTTTCCCCTGGATCCTCTCTCACTGTTCCTCAAGGCATTGTTCACCAAGTGTCATTCTCTTGACTGTGTTCCATGTATGTATAAAATCTCCACCAAAATTTCATCACCCATTCCTTTGCTGATAAACATCTATCTAGGCTGGCTTCATTTCCTAGAAGTTTTGACTAGAGAAGCAATAAACATGGCTGGGCAGATATCTCTGTAGTGGGATACAGAGTTCCTCAGATACATATCCCGGGAGTCCATAGCTGGACCCTATGACACTTCCTCTTGTAGGTTACTCAGATGCTTCAATTGATTTCTGTAGTTGTTACATCAGTTTGTGCTTCCGCACATGTTGAATGAAGGTTCCCTGCTTCCCAACATCTTCACCAGCATTTGCTGTCATTTGATTACTTGATGATAGCTATTATGAATCAGAGAGATAAAGTATTTTATTAGTTTAACTTCTATTTCCCTGATGACTAAGAATGTCTAATGCTTCATTTATGGGCCATGTGTATTTCTTTTTTTTTCTTGAGAACTCTCTGTTCAGCTCCATAGCTCAGTTTAGTTGATTGTTTTTGTTTAGTGTTTCAACCCCCTATCAGATGAACAACTCACAAGATTTTCTCACTTGTAGTTTGTCTCTTCGCTCAGTTATTGGCCTTATTCACTGCCTTCCTGCATTTATTTTTATTTACTCATTTCTTTTTGAGACAGGATTTTATTTTGGGACTTAAGATGGTTTAAAATTCATGATCCTCCTGCTTCAGCAACCTGAGTTCTGGGGTTACAGGTTTGTGCTACCAGAAGTATCTCCACTTCCTACTTTTGTGTTGAAGGCTGAGAAGGTCCTGTCACTTAGCATATTCACTCTTGTGCTCACCGAAGCTTTCCCACAAGTTTTTTAAATTATTATAATATTTACCATGCATCAATACCTGAAAATAATTTATATATAAACAGACATTCTTTAGAATTAGTATTATACTTCTTTCTCCTTAGTCCCTCAAGACGTTTGGGTGTCACATTTTAACTGTAATGGGAAAACAGATCTGCAAAGGAAAGAAAGGAGATATCAGAAGCATCTTGAGAAAGTTGTTGGAAACTGTTTCAGTTATACCTCTCACTGCATTGCTTTTCTCAGCTGCAGCCACACTCCTACATTGAACAACTGTCTGGATTATGGACTGAATGGAGGATAGAGTCAGGGTGTGAGGACTGGCTGAAACAAGAACAAAATGTACATGGGCAGAGAGATCAAATAAAGCGTTTGTATTGCTGTTATATTAAAATCAATTCCTGTCCTGAATCTTGGTGTATATGGAGGTGGGGGCATAAGTCAAAACAATAGATGTTCCCAAACCTGGAAATAGAGTAAAGAATAACTACAGGACTATTTTTAGCTGTAGAAAGTACCTCAAAGTGTTCTGGACACCAGTGTGATTTGTCTTAGAGAACAAAGTCCTACACAGATCAGCTCTCAGAGACACATTGACAGACTTTAAATGCATGTATGTGAGGTAACGTGACGCCGCTTAGATCTGTTGTACGTGTGTGTGTGTATTTCTAAATATAACATTCTCAGTTTATATAATATTACTTGCATGTATGTTTTCAGGGCTGAACATATAGTATTAGATAACCTATTGTTGCCCTATTCTTTTGGGAATACTATTTCTCTGACTCACACATCTTTACTTGCCTATAGTTTATAGGATCACACAATTTTGGTTTTGCTCTGCTCTGATACTGTTTCTTTTATTCAAACTCATGTATTTTAGTCTTGTTCATTACTGTGTAAACCAGTGTCTCCTCCCTTTTATGTGTTCTTACTAGTCATTTTCACTAAAACTTTTATCAGTGCTTCTAAATTTATTTTGAACCAAATTATAAAAAAACTAATACATAGTACATGATAAGAAATATAGGCTTATTTAGAAGTTTAATCTTCATGATTAATCATTTTTTAAGTGGTTCACTTTAACCCCCATTCCATCTAGACTAACATGTCTTCTGACCACCTTGCATTTCATCTATCAGGAACTAAAGCAGTAAAGGGGGCTGATTTCCTGTGAAGGTCTGAAGTCACCTCTGTTGACGGTGTTGGTCCTCTAGAGGCACTGCAGGCTTCCCAGAAATGACTTAAGGGTTGGGCAGTTAGGAGATTAGAGAATATGTGAAGCTATCAGTCTCATATAGCAAAGTTTATTTCTGGTCATTAGCTTGGCTTTTCTGTGGAACTTTAAAACTTGAGAGACCTGGAAATGCACCATGAGTATGATTTCTTGAGGAGACACAAGGAAAGAGTTCTCTACTGGTCAACATGAGGTCTGAAGCTCAATAATAAACATCTAACTTCATGACTTCAAGTTTTAAATTTTTATCATGAAAATCTCCAGATTCTTTCCAACACCAGTGATAGCCAAATTTTTACTGTCTCTGAGACAAAGACAAATAAGAGTAATTAGTTGAGAAAAAGAAAAGTAATAAGGCAAACAAACAGATGCAGAAAATATAGAGATCACCATTGAGCTTGACCATCTATGTGTGGGTCTGCAGGATGCAGGGAAGGACTGGAGAAAAAAAGATAGAGGTAGAAAATGAATTAGGGTGACTTCTGTATGCATAACCTGATTGTTTCAACAAACAGAAATTTTATTGGAAATTTTTCTTTGCAAATGTTGATCTACTGACTTCAAGAAAGTTTATTTATTCCAAAGCACACATTGAACTCATTTGAAGAATTTTCTTCTATCCGAATCTTCATAGAACTGGTTACTCAAATTAAGTCAAATTATGGAATTTAAGAAATGGCTTACTCTATCTTTCCATGCTCTGATGGACAGAGACTGTTTTCCCATGCTGGATTACCTCACCAAACCTTAATGTAAGGAAAGAAGATGGGTCCTGCGTCAACTTGGTGTTTCATGGTTTGACCAATCCAATGGGAGGCCTGCCCTTTTCTGAATGGAGATGGAGGAGGAGTGGAAGGGGAGTGGGTAAACAGAAATTGGGAAAAAGAATGGAAGGAGAATGGGGAAGGAAAAATATTGTCAGTATGTAAAATAAGTAAAAAATGTCATTGAAATAAAAAAAATATCAGTTAATTTAAATTTTAAGGACTAGTTAGAAACAAACCTAAGTTGAGGTAATAATTAATAATACATCTCTGTCATTATTTGTGGGCCGGCAGTCCCAATGAAAAAGTACTAGTACAGTAACTATGGGATTACTGTTCTATTAAGAAAGTCTATTTCTGGGGGTCTGGAGAGATGGCTCAGCAGTTAAGAGCACTGGCTACTATTCCAGAGGTCCTGAGTTCAATTCCCAGCAACCACATGGTGACTCACAACCATCTTCCTTCTTCTGGCCTGCAGGCATACATGCAGACAGAACCCTGTATACATAATAAATAAACATTAAAAAAGAAAGTCTTTTCCTGTGTCAATGAATTTAAGATTATCCCACATTTCTCCTTATTAGATTCTGAGTACCTGGATGAATATTGTTGTCCTTGATCCATTCTGATTTCAGTTTTGTAAAGCGTGATAAAAATTATTCCATTTGCATTCTATTATATGAAGCCATTCAGCTTGACCAGAAACATATGTTGAAGATGTCTTTTTGTGCATGTATTTTGGGCTTCTTTATCAAATGAGATGTTCATAGATGCGTGGAGTTATGTCTGCGTCTTCAGTTCTATTCCACTGATTGACATTTCTGTTTTTCTATTACTCTGTAGTGCAGCTTGAAATCTGAGGTGGGTGGTGATACATTAATCAGTCCTTTCATTATTCAAAAATGTTTTAGATATCCTAAGTTGATTGTGTCTCCATATGAAGCTGAAATTTTGTTTTCTAACTTTCTGTTACTGTATGGAATTGTGTTGGAATTAACAGAGCTTTCACTGAACCTGTCAATTGCTATTGGGAAGGTCGCTGCATTCACTGTATTAATCTATCAATCATGCACATGCGAGTCTTCATTTTTCTAATGCCTTCTAGTTTTCCTTTGGTGTTATAAAATTATTCTACAAGATTTTCACTTGCAGGGTTAGAGTTTATCAAAGGTATTTATTTTTCTTTGGAGCTATTGTCATGGGCGCTGTTTTCCTATTTTTTTCTGATTTCTTTTTTGTTTTAATTATTTTTGACTGGGTTGTCCATTCTTGGTACTTTGTTTTCAAAGCCCAAGATTCCCTCTTCTATGTCCTCTCCTATGTTGGTGAAATATACCTCTGAGGATTTGATTTGACTTCCTAAATTGTTAATTTCTAGTTTTATTTTTGTTGCTTTTTTAGTTATTTTATTTTTACTTTCATGTTTTGAACTATTTTCAACATTTTATCCTACTGTTTTATTATATCTTAACAGATGTCATTAAGGAATTTATTCATATCCTCTTTAAAGCTCCCTGGACAAATACATAATATCTGCTTTGATGTCTTTGTCTTGTGCATCAGCTATGTCGCTTTTTCTAGGTATATTCTAGTAGAGTTACTGGGTTCTGGTGGAGACATATTGTCTTGGCTATTAATGATTAGCTATTAAGTTTCACTCTGGTGTCTGGGATTAGGATGATTGATTTTCTATCTCTACTGTCCTTCCTCAATGGGTATTTCCTTCCCTGATTTCTGCTGAACTCTCTGGAACTGACTAAAGTATGGCTGTTATGGCATGGGAGTGAGTTTGGCCAACGTGTGGCAGGTGTGAGCTAGGAGAAAAGGCTGAAAGATGCTTCAGTAATAAGCTAAGGAAATCCTATTCACACCTAGAGGTGGGATCCATAGGGAGTTGCGGTGTGGTGGGAAGAGAGAATCCTGAATTAGGTTGCAGTAAGGCAAAGAATTAAGTGGAGAGGTGGGATTGGAAGGGCCAGGGATCCTGGGTCTGAACCAAGAGCTGCAGTGTCCAGTGAATAGAGTTGAGGAAGGTACCTGTAAGCAAGCTTTTAGCAGGGTGAGCATGAGAATGAGAGATGGTAAAACAAGACAAAAAGGATAGTGTGAGCAATCTGTGTGAGTTGCTACCAGTGTGGTCACTATGGTAGAATATGTTTTTATGTACTGCAGGGTAACATGAAGGAAAAGAGATGGACTGGAGGGGGTGTTGATGGTAACAATGGAAGCTGGGCCCTATGCAAGGTGTGATGATGTCCCTGGGGAATGGAAACAGAGGTCAAGGACAGGACTCTGCAGATAGCCTACTATAGTCTGGGGATAAAACTGGGGGCATTGCAGTGTAGGACAGGAAGGGTACTGAAGACAGATTACCTGCTTCCCAGGAATGTATGGCCACCACATTGCCACAAGGAGTGTTTCTACTGGCTTTGGATACCAAGCAGTGGCAGTGAAGAAGGAAAGGAAATGCAGCAAGGTTCTGCTGAGTCCTCAGTGAATGGAGCAAGAGTGAGGGGACAGGCAGGTGGCCTGCTACAGGACTGGGGATTGTAGTGAGGAACCTGAAGGACAATGAATCCAGCCTGGATGATCCCCAAGTCTGGGGGTACACTGGGTTCTCAGATAGAAAGTTTATAACTGTTTACAATTGACCCAAAGAAAGGGAAACAGGTGAGAGACAGAAGGGTTCGTAGGAAGGAAGACATATAGGTTTGTTGCAAGGTTTGGCAGATTCTCCATGGAATCCAGCACAGTTCTTCTAACAGTAATTCAGTGTAGATGCTGTGGGAGTGAGTGAAATGGACGTTGTTATCCTCAAGATCAAATATTTTCTTAGAACTTTCCAAAGGGTAGCTATGTATAATTTTGATTCCTGGCCAACTACTCTGGAAATAATGATATGGAAACATCATCTCTGTATTATCAACAAGAACTCACTTAAAATAGAAAGAACACCGTTCTCTTGCAACTCAAAGCCCATGCGAGACCTGAATATCTTTGCTGAGAGCCATAACTCTCAAGGACAAGTGCTGACCTAAGATTCTGTCTCCAAGGAAAGGAATAGTTGCTTAATGAATGATCTGAACATTCTGGGACATGGGAGTGTATTAGTAAATAGAGTTTTTAACAGAAGAAATGATGTTACATACACATGAACACAGCACATATGTATTTGTATGTGAACACATTGCATATACATTTAAATAAGAAGAATGATATATATGCTCTTTTAGCTATAAAGGTAGGAAAGAGGTCACTGGTGTGTACAAATACCATCCTTGATCTCTCAGTATTAGGATACACTCGATATAACGTGTTGCTGTTTTGTGTGTCTGAGTCCCTCACAGGTCAGAGAACATTTAAGCAGAGGCCTCACTGATTAAGAATGCAACCACAAGGTGGTGGTAGACCTCGGTTGCTGGGGCCTATGCAGAAGATTCACTTCTGTGCATGCTGACTGTGCAGGCATAGGGCAGAAGCACAGCCTTTTTCTCAGTGACTGAGTAGATGACAAGAGGTAGAATTGTTACTGATAAAGAAAAACACCCTGCCAGCTTCAGCTGCCTTGCTAGTCATCACGATTGCATCCTGGATCTTCATTTAATTGGAAGAACAATGAAGACACATTAATTCATATTTGTTTGGTTGCAGCAATATGGTGAGTTAACATTTTAGGGCCACATAATATTCTGTGAGTATTTATGAGGTATCTAAGAGGAATTCCATTTTATTCAGCTTTTGTAGTAATATGGAAAGGTGGGCTGTGTTCCCGCCCAGATTCCTCTAGCTTACCCCCGAAATAATTACTCGGAAACTGTATTTTTTTAAACACTGTTTGGCCCATTAGTTTTAGCCTCTTATTGGTTAACTCTCACATCTTGATTAACCCATTTTTAATAATCTGTGTAGCACCACGAGGTGGTGGCTTACCAGGAGGATTCTAACCTGCGGCTGTCTCGGAGAGGAGAGTTATGGCGACTGACTGCCTCTGCTTTCTTTCTCCCACAATTCTGTTCTGTCTACTCCACCCACCTAAGGGCTGGCCTATCAAAAAGGCCAAGGCAGTTTCTTTATTAACCAATGAAAGTAACACATAGACAGTTAACCTTCCTCCATCAAGCTTTTCTCTACTGACTTTAGAAAAGGAGAATCCTGGATAGTGATGAACTGACAACACTTCTCTTTTCTTTTCATCTCTCTGCATTAGAGTGATCCACAGTGAGCTGATGGAGCAGCATCCTTCTAGCCTGAGAGTCCATAAGGGAGACAGCACTGTCATCAACTGCACATATGTAGACAGTGCCTTGTCCTACTTCCCTTGGCATAAACAAAAATCTGGAGAGCATCTTAAGCTCATTGTTGACATTCATTCAAATATGGAAACAAAAGAGCAGTAAAAGACTAATAGTTCTCCTGGATAAGAAAACCAAACACTTCTCGCTGCACATCACAGACACCCAGCATGCAGACTTCTGTGCTGCAAGGGTCCACTGCTCCCCATACACCTGAAGCCTCTCCTTAATCCTGCCACAGGACCTGTAGCCCCATCAACATCCTTCCTAATAGGCATTCCATTGCAGAATATGCCAGTAGTTAGTTGGCAAGTACCAACTATAGTGTAGAAATTAAAAATATAAAATAAAAAAAGTTAGCTTCAACTCGTTCAAAATCATTTTAGACAGTTTTCTCCTTCCTTCATTTTTAAGAAATTATTCCAAAAATTGAAATACAATTTTATCATTCTTTTCCTTGTTTGCAGTAAATGGTGATTGTCACAGAGAATCAGAACTCACGGTGTTGTAGAGATGAAGAGACTCCAGAACTTTCAGCCCCTGGTGGGACATCATCATCACACACCCTCCTCCCAGAGAGGTCAGTGAGGCAGAGTGGGTGGAAATAATGTGAGAGCCATTGTTGGGGGTGGCTATAAGAAGACATTGTTTTCTGGACGTAGCAGGACAGCTGCACACATGAGCTCACAGGGGTTGACAGCACACATAAGACTTGCAAAGGATCATGGCAAACATAATTCCAGCATGTAGAGAGAATGTGGGCATTACCACACCTAGTCAAGGAGTGAGAAGAAGTTGGTTTCTTTATTTGTGCAGTTCCTGGTACATAGATAATCCTCCAATGAAGGCCACACATCCAAGAATATATGGGCTGTACAAATTCTAATGCAAACCTGATTTTATTTTTAAGTTGGGGACAGGGGGCACAAAACTGCATTGATTAGAAAAGTGTAAGGATCTGGCAGGGTGAGGGGGCAGGTGAATATAATCCAAATTAATTGTATAGCATTCTCTATGAACTAATAGAATGGCAAAGAGTAGATAAATTTTATCAGAGGCATGTGTATACTATTTAATTTGCATTCATCACACTAGATATCATAGAATACATATAGTTCAATAACCTTGAACTGGAGAATTTCACTATCAACTGGAGACCTTCCTCATTTGGGTGAGGTTTCAAGTTTATTCACAGTATGTTGTGCAGACATCTATGGTGCAGTTTGAAGGAAAATCAGCAGAGGGCACTGCCTCTGCAGATGTGGTTAAGGTCTGCATCCAGTTGGTGGCTTCACATGACAGACTGTCACTGTGCATAAAAAGGTCCTTGTTTGTGAGTGAGGAGTTTCAGTAAGGTCCCGAGGAGATTTGTCCTGTGAGTTTGGTGAACTCAAGAGCCAAGTGTCATTGAACATTGGCTTCTATAAAGATGCTTCCTGACACCTGCTCAGTCCTGGGGCTCCTGTTAATTCTCAGTAAGTTGCATTTACCCTAAGTGGTGATGACATCATTTTCTTACAGCTGTGGACATCTTTAGCTTCTTTGTCACATAGTAAAGTGATTCCTCCATATTGATTGATTGATGACTGTTTTGATTTTTAGGAAAGGTCACTGGAGACTCAGTGACCCAGACAGAAGGCCTGGTTACTGTCACAGAGGGATTGCCTGTGAAGTTGAACTGCACCTTTCAGACCACTGTTCCCACTCCTGTTCTTTTCTGGTATGTGCAATATGTCAAAGCCCCTCATCTACTCCTGAAGAGCATCACAGACAACAAGAGGACAGAGCACCAAGGGTTCCACGCCACTCTCCATAAGAGCAGCAGCTCCTTCCATCTGCAGAAATCCTCAGTGCAGCTGTCAGACTCTGCGCTGTACTATTGTGCTGTGAGTGACACAGTGAGGGAGACTGCAGAGGAAGCTGCACACAAACCAAGGGGGCAGGAGGGCTGAGGAGAATGGCCTTGCAAGGGAGAGTTGTGTGCATTCTCTAAGAGGGCTTTACTCCCCCCTCCTGAAATATAGCATCAAATCTCTTGTCAAGTTCCTAGAACATTAAGTGGCCTCCTAGCTTTAGTATTCCTCATATCCCTAAGGGATATTGGATTTCTTCACAGCTTGGTCTTCTGTCTGTCCAGGATGCTCAGCTCTTTGTCCATCCCAGTGACAAAGGTGATCCCCTTGATGAATGACAGCATACCCATTTTATTTCTTTGAGATTTTCATCTGGTATGAGAGAAAAATTCTACTTGACTAAAAATAACAGAGAAGGACTTGGAAATGACTGTGATCATCCAGCACTCTGAGTCCACTTACAAGTGAAAGTTCCCATCCCTTGACCATGGCTACCATCATGAAACCTGCAGTGAGACCCTATCATCACTGGAAATAAGGAGAGTAGAGGATTGGGCTGCCATGGAGCAGAATGCTTTGATCTCAAATAACTGCAGAGAATTTCTCCTGGAGATGCAGGACAGAGGCTTATGATGCTACTCCTAAGCCAAATTAAAGTGTGAACCAGACCCAGTGTGATTTCTCCTAAGTTCCAGGTCATCTCCTAATTAAGTATCTAGAGCAATCAAGGTTCCATCCTTGACAGCAGTTGCGATTGATCTCCGAGAGGGTAGGACTGAGAAAGTGTTATAGGATTACAGACAGATGGGAAAGAAAAACTAAGCTCCTTGAGATGGCAACTTCTTTTTCCTAGAAGATAATTTGAGTTGAACCGGTGAGAAGGCATGGGTGGTACCCTAACAAGATGAATAGTAGAAAGGAGAAGACACATGGGCTCAGTAAAACCCCCTAGGCAAATCCCAATTATGTTAGATTTATAAGTCTCCCCATTCTAATAGATAAAGGTTATACTTTTGCTTTCTTCATAGTTCCATCTTCTGTCTTTCTAGGATGTTCTGTTCTTTATCTGTCTTATGGATGGAGCACAGTCCTGCTCTAGATAATCCCTAGTATCTCTGTCATGGATGTTTGTTCCTGAATTTCCAAGCACTTCTAGTACCATCAGAGTAAACAAACAGCTGACCAAATAAAATCTATGCTGAGAATCCATCTTATACCCAAAATGATTAATATCATCATAAAACAAAAGGCAATGATATTGTGAACATGATGAGAAATAAACCTTTATATGTAGTTTATCAGGCTATAAATTAGCATAACCATTATGAAATTTAGTGCAATATTTTCTTGCCAAAAACACTTAAAAATTAATAAAATAAAAAATAAAAATTCCACATAATCCAGCTTTAGCACTTGTAGCTGCATGCCTGAAGGAATCAAACTCAGTAGACAATAAGGCTATGTGCACAGCATGCTATTTTGGTACTATTCACATTAGCCAAATTATGGAACTAGCTCAACTGTCCATCACTGCATACAAAAGGTGGAAATGGGAAGTGAATATAAGTAACATATATGATATGTGCGCATTAAAATATTATAATATCTTATTAATATTTATATAACAATATATAGTTATTACTACTAACAAAAGTAAATAGGTACTGGAGAGAAGGCTTAATCAGTGAAGTGCTATCTCACCAGCATAAAGAACTGTGTCCAGATCCCCAGACATGTACTATCTAGTACTTCACCCACATGTGCATCCCTAGCACTGGTGAGGACATTGCCTGTCCAGTCCATGGAGTTCACTGACAAGGCAGCCTGGGATGATCAGCTGGGTTTAGTAAGAGACCCAGAGGCAGTTTCTCAGGTATCCCTTTGTGTCTGTGTGAGAGAGGATGGGCAGGGAGGAAGAGAAAGGCTTGTTGACATAGCAGTGAAATCTAGGACATTTTTTTCTAATTTTTTTAGTGTATGTTAAATAAAAATAAGGTGAAGAGTAACCAAGGACAACCTCTGATCTGTACAACATGTCAATCACCTGCACTGATGTGTTCTCACCTTTCATACACTCACACATACACATATATAACTTGTACAAAAATAAATAAATGAATAAATAGACAAACACATAAATAAATATAACTAGGCTGTGAGCTGGAACCATATATGTAAAGTCACATTTAAATCTATTTTATTTTAAACTGATATTTTTGTTTGTAGAGAATTTATATAAACATTGATGATGAAGGAACAATATAAAGGTGTATGAGCTGATCCTGAGAAGACATAAAGAACATAAACTGTTACTTGAGTGTGAGAGATTCTTCAGAAACATCACAGCAAAGTGACGAGTGGAATAACTTTCATTTGCCATTTGCAGAAAACAAGTTGTCATTTGGTGAAAAGTGTTTGCTTGAACTTGAACAAATGTCTCAAACTTCCCATCTGACTAAACTATTGCTTGTTTTAATAGGTCACATAAGAAGAGTCTGCAGTTAAAATACTTTTGACACTAAGGTGAATCCACAGGAGGGCAGCATCTTCTCAGAGACTCAGAGGCAATTTCTCACATGGTCCTTTGTGTCTGTGTGTTGTGGGGTGGCGAGAGGGAGGAGGAGAGATTCTGAGGTAGCAGTGGAAACTGGAACCTTCTTTCTGATTGGGTGAACAGTTTGAAGTTTTCTTTTTCATGCATCTTACAGCAGAAGAATTTGAACTCCCTACGTGCCAGTCCTTTTGTTATGGTTGAAGTGTGGATCTTCAGTGAAAACAATAATGTATCCCTTAAGTGTTTCACTAGTGGTACTCTGGCTTCAGCTGAAGGGTGAGTGTGACCATTCCTATGGGAAGATACAATATGGGAGGGTATTGCCCCCACATATTTTAGATGGGAGGTTAGAAGTACTAATGTTCTCATGCTGAAAAAAAGCAGGTGGGAGGCCCTTGGAAAAGTCATTCTGGGGTTTTAGCATCTATAGGCATCCAGTCCTGTTTATCTGACCTTTGTCTCTCTGGACAGGAGTGAACAGCCAGCAGAAGGTGCAACAGAACCCGGAATCCCTCAGTGCCTCAGAGGGAGCCATGACCTCTCTCAACTGTACTTTCAGTGATCGTAATTTTCTGTACTTCTGGTGGTACAGACAGCATCCCAGGAAAGGCCCCACTTTGCTGATGTCCATCTCCTCCAGTGGTGAAAAGAAAGAAGGCAGATTCACAGTTCAGCTCAACAAAGACAGCCTGCATATTTCCTTGCACATCAGAGACTCCAAGCCCAGTGACTCAGCTGTCTACCTCTGTGCAGGGAACACACAGTGCTCCCCAGGCACCTGCAACCTGCACCCAAACTTAGTGGGACGTGTCAAGACCTGAGTTAGAGTACAGACCACAGGGTGCAAAGTTCTCTTTTAATCCTTTAAGCAATGGTAATTAAGAGCAAGAGTAGAGAGGGCTTGATTGATTGGGAAAGTGTGGGAGAGCTCTCACTGGGCTTCACCTGGTCTGACTCCAGAGTGCTCTAATCCATCTCTTTTTCTTGATTACCTTTTCTTTCTTTTGTTGTCCTCTATGTGAATCTTCTCTGAGCCCTTCCCAGGGGTATAAGGCATATGCAAAACTAGTTTGGAAAAAATCTGGGAAATTGTAATATTCCTATATCATGTATTTGTATTTGGCATTGTCCCTTTGGGGGTCCAGTCAGGTTGTTTTGAGGATATGGAAATCAACTTGCTTAGGTGTAAATATGGAGAAGAAGAAAAACACCCTTGGCTTAGGAAAGGTGACTCAATCCCTAGAGTTGCTGATTCCTCCTGCACCTGAAAGACTAGAGACATCCTAAAGGTGAGCTGTGTCTTCATCCCACAGGTCTGCATGAACCCACACCCATATTCCAACAGGAAAGGATTTTGACATTTTGAAAATAACAGATCCTAAATGGAAAGACACACTACTGATTTGACTGAAGCATTTTCCACTTTTCACTTCTCTGATGTTGATGGTTCTACAACAATGTACACACTCTTTATGTGCCTGTCTTGTTGAGATGGAAGACATGCACATGGCCTTGAGACTCACCTCATGTCATGTCATAAAGACCACCACCACCTCTACAGCATTGTGACTTGCTTGCTTTTTGAAATCTTTCCATTAAAATATTTATTTTCTAATTTTGAAAAACTTGCTTATAAAGTACCCCCTTTCTCTATTGCAGTTTCTAATATATATACTTTTGGTTGAGTCTGGCACAAGCTAATCCTCTCCACCACCTCTCTAGTCCCCATTCTTATTGAAACCTTCTAGCTCCCAGTACCACCCCTACTACTTTCATATAACGTGTTCTATAATCTTCACCTAATGTCTTTTCCCTTCTGTGGGCAGCTGTCTAGCTTCCCGGCATCTATACATACTCGGAGTCACATGAATACATACTAATAAAATGTGCAAGCTAGGATTTGCATGTGTTTGTTT
Source organism: Myodes glareolus (assembly GCF_982192425.1). Taxonomy (NCBI): domain Eukaryota; kingdom Metazoa; phylum Chordata; class Mammalia; order Rodentia; family Cricetidae; genus Myodes; species Myodes glareolus. The sequence continues at coordinate 20,403,850 of NC_142037.1, read as the reverse complement.
CTGAAAGTAGGATAACTCACTATAGTATTTTCCTACTGCATCCATTTTCATGCAAATTTTATCATCTCATTTTTCATTTCATTTTTCTTATTTGGTGAATATTTTTCATATGTATGTATATGCCTTTCCAGCCAACCTGTGCAGATCTGGTCTGTTGGACCTGGGGTTAGAGGACTGGAAAGAATAGGTTGGACTGCAGTCTAATGACGTAGACTACCTTACTTCAGTTTCATTTTACTTTTATATAAAAACATAGCAAAGAAAGCAATAATCAAATCAAGGTTGTTTGAGGTCAGGAAAACATGATAAGAAAAACATCTAAGAGAACATCTGTAAACCCCTAGTAAATATTAACAGGGCAGTCCTTTCCCAGAATGTTCTCAGTACAGACCAATTTAAACACAATTTCCTGGCATGTGCTATAGATTATACTGGGGAAAATAAAAGGTAGAAGCCCATGTTCTGATTCATTCAGGGTACACTGACCAGACTGCATTCTATAGCTATATAAGATGCAAACATGTCTTATAAACTGAGTGTAAATATTTAACAGAGTAGGCAGGAAATCATGTCCAAGCACAATCCAGCCAACAAAATGCATGCCATTCTTTGACATATATATATATTCTCACCAGAATGTCATTACCCATTATTTTGTTGATGAATATATAGGCTGGCTTAATTTCCTAGAAATTTTGACTAGAACAGCAACAAACATGGTTGAGCAATTATCTCTGTAGCTGGATAAAGTGTCCTCCAGAAATATATCTAGGAATTACATAGTTGGAACATATATGACGTACTCATTTAGATTTCTGAGAATGCTTCATACTGATTTTCAGAGTTGTTACATCAGTTTATCCTTCTACTCAGGGTGAATGAAGACTCCCTACTTCTTTATCAGCATTTGCTGTCATTTGATTATGTGATGATAGTATTCTGAATGGGGTGAGCTGAAGTACCAAATTAGATTAACTTCCATTTTGTTGACAACTAATAAGGTTCAATGCTGTATTTATCGGCCATTTGCATTTCTTCTTTTGAGAGCTCTCTGTTGAGTTCCACAGCTCAATTTTTGCTTGATTATTTTACTGTGTACTGGTTCAACCCTCTATCAGAAGAATAGTTCACAAGTTTTTCTCTCATTTGTAATTCATCCCATCGATTGTTTAGCCGCTTCATTTGGTGACTTCCTGTATTTATTTTCATTAATTTATGTACTTTTGAAATAAGATTTTATTTTGGAGCTTACAGTGGTGTAAAGTTCATAATCTTTGTGTTTTAGCATCCTGTGTTCTGGGATTACAGGCTTGTGCCACCAGAAGTATCTCAATTTATTATTTTGTAAGGTGAAGTACTGTAAAGGTCACCTCACTTAACATGTTTACCATGGTGCTCACTGAAGCTTCATTCAATGGTTCTGATTTTTATCAATCATCAATACATGAAAATATTTCATATGATAACAGATCTCCTTACAGTGGGTAATATACTTCTGTTTCCTTAGTCTCTTAAGATAATGTGGATGTCGTATTTGGAACACAGTGATGAAACAGACCTGCAAAGTGAAGAAAGGAGTCATCAAAACTGTCCCTAGAAATCTGTTAGTTAGAACCTGTTTTAGTTATATCTCTCACTTCATTGTTTTTCTCACCTGCAATCACACCCCTCAGACAACTAACTATATGTTTGATGAGCTAAAGGAAGGATCAGAGTTCAGAGCGTGAGAACTGGCTAAAGCAATAACAAAAATATCTTACATGGGCAGAGAGAGCAAAGAGAGGGTTTTGTGTCGCTGTTAACATAGGTAGCACTGAGTAAGACTCAATTCCTGCTCTGAATCTTGATGTATGTGCACTAAGTGAATTATAGAGGTGTAGAGAACTACAGTCAAAGCCATTGAGACTTTCAAACCTGCAACATCCCATCTTTGTCTCAGTATTATTCGCAAAAGCTCATCTACTAACAAATTTAAAAACCCAAGTCTAAGGTATGTGTGGTGCTGTGTCTTTAATTGCAGCTCTCAGGTGGCAGAGGCAGGTGGATCTCTATGAGTTCAAGGCCAGTCCGGTCCACAGTTGGAGTTCCAGAAGAGCCAGGGCTGTCTAGGTGACACCCTGTCTGAAAACAAAACAAACAATCAAATCTAAAAGAATCAACTCCAGATGACACAGGTTAAAACTGATTAAACAAGCAAACAAAAAAACAACAACGGAAAAGGAGTTGGATTGTGATGGTTTATGTAGACCAGACTGGACTTCCATAAGGAGATTTCTCTGCCTTTGTGTCCCCAGTGCTGGGATGAAAAGAGTGGGCCCCTACACCTCGCTCAATCCTTGGTATTCCATGACACTTTAGTGTGCAACACCCGGTTTCAGAATCAAGATGTTGAACATGTCTGAGACGCAGAGGGGATTTCTGCTCTTGGCTTTTCCTAAGCTTTAACCTGAGGTGCTTTTTGCCTCCACCTGAAACACTGAGAGCTAAATTCAGAAGGCCAGCAACTCTCTGATCATTCCCTCTCCGGGAACGAACTCTGGAGATGGCAACACCAGTGCAGTGTTTTTGTTTGCAAGAGTGAACATAAAAACTGCTTCTGCTCCCAGCTACGGAGATCGACAACCCTCAGCTTGCTTTCTCGTTTTTAAGTTTCTCTAATTTGGAGCTGGAGGGATGGCTCAGTAGTTAAGGACACTGGGTGCTCTTGTAAAGGACAGGGTTCGATTCTCAGCACCTAGTGACTCACTACCATTCTAAACTGTAGTTCTGCAGAATTCACCACATTAGTATTCAGGCATCCGCACTGGCATGCCCTTGGGGTCCTGATAGGATACATCCTCAGCTACAGCCACTAAGAGCACCTCATGTGCACATTCACTACGTTCCTTCCTCACCACCCACGACAGGGGTTCTCTGGAGCTTTGGAGCCTTCCTGGAACTTACCCTGTAGACCACGCTGGACTCGAACTAACAGAGATCCACCTGTCTCTGTCTCCCAAGTGCCTGGATTAAAGATGTGCACCACCAGCGCCGGGGTACATCTCTATCTTTCTGTCTCTCTCTCTCTCTCTCTCTCTCTCTCTCTCTCTCTCTCTCTCTCTTCTGCTCTCACTCTCGCTCTTATTTCTCTTTTACTGTTCCTGTCCCCAGAGGCCAGACTCTCCCCTGCCTTTTTAAGTTCCATTTTACCTAATTTAAAAACAAACAAACAAACAAAAAAACCTACATGTGAGTTGTGTTCCATGGCGTCTTTCTCTTGTGCAGCACTTTTTCAATTACAACACACCACACATTTATGACTCCTTGAGCAGCAGGTACACATGTGGGTCACAGATATACATGCAAACAAAGCACAAATACATATACCATAAAAATAAATAGTAAAGTTTTTCAAATTAGTTTTTAGCTTTTATCAACTATGCATAATAATGCATTTATATAACATTTTGCGGTAAGTATGCATTTTGAGAATAGTCCACATCCATGTTTTGTGTGGTCCAGAGAATTATCAATCATATCCATATTTCCTGCTTTGAATAGGAGCCCTGCCACCACTGTCCATCTCCGCTAAGTACCTCACTTTCATCAGAACACCCCATCTTGACCAGCCTAGTCAGGGATTCAGGGGACATTAGATCTTAGACATCACAGGGAACTCTGACTTCTCTATCGTCAAATGTGCAGATTGAGGATTCTGGGCTGACCCCAAGTGCATCTTGGTCATCATCTCAAAAATCCATTCTTTCCACTTGGGAATTTGTTGTTTTGTTTGAGATAGAGTCTTCCCGTGTTGCCCAGGCTGGCCTAGAACTGGTCATGTAGTTCAGGCTAGACTCAAACCCAGGATCCCCCTGCGTCACCCTCCTGAGTGCGGGGCTTATCAGTGGGTGCTGCCATGCCTGGGTTCATATCAATTTATTATTTTTTGTGTAGTTTTTGAGACAGGGTCTCATTATGTAGCCATGGTGGCCTTGGATTTTCTACTTTAACCTCCAGTAGCTGGCATGAACAACATAAACTACTGAGTTGTACTTTTGTTTATTTCCACTTAAAATAATCTTTAAAAAATATTGTGGGTTCTTCTCTTTTTTTAATCACCTTTTAAAAAACAAAACTGCCATGCAGTGATGGGGAACACCTTTAATCCCTGATGTGGGATTCCCCTCTGTATGCTGTGAATATCACTGGTTAATAAAGAAACTGCTTTGGACCTATAGCAGGGCAGAAGTTAGGGAGGTAGGGAACACTAAACTGAATGCTGGGAGGACTTAGGAGTAGTCAGAGAGAAGACATGTAGCCCCTCCAGGGAGGGATGCCAGAACCTTAGTCAGTAAGTGACAGTCATGGGCGATACATAGATTAATGGAAATGGGCTAATTTACTATGTAAGAATTAGTCAATAAGAAGCTAGAAATAATGAGCCAAGCAGTAATTTAAATAATACAGTTTCTGTGTGATTATTTCAGGGCGAAGAGGTTGGGAACTAACTAGTGGCCTCCTACAACAAATCCCAGCACTCAGGAGACAGAGGTGGGCTGACCTCTGTGAGTTTGAGACCAGTCTGGTCTACAGAGCAAGTTCCAGGACAGCCAAAGCTACATAGATAAAACTTACCTTAAATTTTTTTTAAATTAAAAAATAAGCTATGTGCATTTTGCCTACATGTATTTTTGTGTTCCACATGCATTCCTGACCTCCCATAGAGGTCAGAAGAGGGTCAGCAACTGGAGACATACAGGCATGAGTCATCATATGGATACTGCGAATTGACCCAGGTCCTTTAAAGAATAGTCAGTAATCTTAAAACCTGAACATCTCTCCAGTCACTTTATTATTGTGTTTCCTTTGTTTTTTTGATTGCATTTTTGCTTGTTTGAAAAGGCATAGTGGTGTAGGTCTTTAAACCCAGTATTCCAGAGCCAGATTCAGGAGGATCTCTGTAAGCTAGAGGCCAGCTTGGTCTACAAAGTTAGTTCCAGGACAGGACATAATAAGATCCTGTCTCAAAAACAAACAACAAGAAAACAAATGAAAACAACCTGGGGTGGGAGTTGGAGAGATGGTCCATTACTAACACTTGATTGCTCTTCCATAGGAACTGAGTTCAATTCTCAGCACCGACATAGCAGCTAACAACCATATGAAATGCCAGTTCCAAGTTCTTTTTGGTCTCTGTGGACATTGGGCATGAACACAGACAAAAATATCCATACACATTAAATAAAGAAAGGATTTTAAAACCCCAAAAATAAAAATAAACTAAAAATATATTTCATCTTATGTAGATGATGTTTTACTTGCATGTTTGTATATGACCCCATGCTTGTCTGGTGCCCTTGGAAGTCAGAAGAGCATGTCAGCTTCCCTGGAAGTGGACTTATTAATGTTTGTGGGTTCTGGGATTCAAACCTGGGTCCTCTGCAAGAGCAAGTGTCTTTAACCAATGTTGTTCATTCTTTTTGTTTGTTTTGGTGTTTGCCATCTCAAAAAAACAAATAATTGAAGAGTATAGCCACAGTTTTTCCTCCTCTTTCTTTTTTCCAGACCCCGATGTAGCACAGAAAATGTCCTGTGTCACACGTACATCAGCATCTCCTGCTGAGAATGGATCTTTCCAAATGCACAGTCTTGTTTTCACTCTCCCTGAACTGAGGTCTCAGACGTTCACTCAGGAAGCTGAGGGCTGAACTGGGGTAGGGGATGAGTCTAGCATTGCCATGCTAGACAACCAGGTAGGTGGGCCAGATTGAGAAAGGCTGGGTCATGTTTTCCTCCACAGGAAGTGTGTTCTGAGCTAAAGGATAGGAACAGGAAAGGAATGAGGACACTGAAGAAAGGGGGTCTCTCACCTGCACTGTGGCCAGGGCTTGTGTGTATAAGCACCAGCCAGAGGAATTCTCTATGGGTCAAAGGCTGTTTTCTGTTCATGGGAATTGAGAGACACTGATCTTGGTGAGGGACAGTCAGAAAAGCATTATGAACAGGGACTAAGGCTGAAGTGACACAGAGATCAGTGAGTTTAGCAGACCCCCAAGCCCCAGGATGATGGGGTCTCTTGTCAGCACCAATGCTTGTGAAGTAGGTCATGAATGAGTTTCAGATTTCACCCCATCCCTAACTTCTGCCATTTTGGAATGGCACATTTGATACAAACAGTTCCTTGAACCATCCAGGACCCCATGAGGATGTGCTGGGTGGGGATTCAGGAGTCTGGTCAGTCATCCCTGGGACTGGAAGGTAGTAGTTGAAAAGGAAAGCTGTGGGCTGTAGAAATGGTTAAGAGCACTAGCTGCTCTTGCAGAAGGATCCAGGTTTGCTTGGAACACCCAGATGGCAGCTGGAAATCATCTCTAACTCAGTTCCAGGGGCAACACCCTCTTTGTAGCTAAAAACAAACAAACAAACAAACAAACAAACAAACAGAGAAGGCTCTCTATAGGTTTCCTAAAGGATGATTTGGACTTTGAAGACCGAGAAATTTGTGGCCCGCCTTTCCTAGGCTCCCAAGTAGTTAGTACTACAAGCTGATACCACATAGCCTGCTAACCTGACATATGTCTCTCTCCTTCCTTTCTTCCTTCCTTCTTTCCTGCCTCTTCCTCCTCCTTCCCCCTCCCACATCTTATCTCTGGTTTCACATCTTGTCAAGTTGACAGTCAGCATTAACCATTACATCTGTGATATTGAATAAGAAAAGAATGGATGTTGGGCACTTACATTTGTAGACTCCATCCTGTTCTATCAATAAGTGATCGAAACTGCAGGGGCTGGACTCATGGACACTGCAGCAGACTTTATGGAATGAAGTAGCAGGTGGTGTTGTCAAGAATCCCAACAGTTTCAATGCTGTGGCAGTAGATTTGAGAGCTAGATGCAAGTCTAGGCTAGATAGTGAGACCCAGTTTCAAAAAAAATCGAATAACCAAGACCCTACTACCCTGTCTTTCATCCCAGCACTCGGGAGGCAGAGACAGGCAGACGTCTGTGAGTTAGAGATAGCCTGGTCTACAAGAGCTAGTTCCAGGACAGGCTCCAAAACTACAGAGAAACAAAAAAAAAAACAACAAATAAAAACACCATGACATAAATACCAAACCACAATTCAAGATCTTTGATTGGCTACCACCTATAAGCTCATCAGTTTCAAAGCAGAAGGGGAGCTCTCACTCAAAACATAACCAACTAATCATTTGCTGGGTGGTGGTGGTGCACACCTTTAATACTTGCACTAGAAAGTCAGAGGCTGGGAGATCTCTGACATCCAGGTCAGTATTCTTTACATACTGAGTTCCAGGATAGCCAGGGTTATGTAGAGGTCATGGCAAAAAAAAAAATTGTCAAAACTCTGCAGTGGTCATTCAAAAGACTGAAGCAGAATTGCTGGAGCCTTCTGTCCTTGTGTCAGAAAGAGAATACAACCTTGGTTTCCCCAGAAAGTAGAGGAAAGTTACAGACACTTTAAGCTCAGCGGACATCCGTTGGAAGATGAAATCACGGGACTCATGAACAGAGAGCATCATGACTCCTTAGGGAAGTGAATTATGTCCAAGCCTTGAAAGCTCTGGAGAGTGCCAGCTGCAGCAATTTGGAGTGTTGGAGGGAAGCAAGGCAAGGAATGTATCCCTGGCACTATAGTGGCCACCACCTGATACCTTTTCAGATTTGGCCCCATAGGGATGGTCCCCAGACATGAGTCTCTTGCCCATAAACCTACTGGTTCATTCACAACACAAGTGAATGTTAATGAGAGCAGGACTCAGAGAGACAGGCTGTGATATAGGAAGGAAGCTGAGGCAGGAGGATCGCAAGTTCAAGGCCTGCCTGGAATATGGAATAAGTTCTGGAGCACTCTCAACAGAAAGCCGAAGAGACTCCCGTTATAGCCTTTATTTGAAAGGAGTGCACCACTGTGCCTGGCTAACAACTATAAGATGACTCAGTGGTAAAGGGAGCTTGTGTTCTTGCAGAGGACCAGGGTTTGATTCCCAGCACTCACTCAGAAGCTCACAACCACATGTAACTCCAGTTCGAGGGAATGACACCCTTTTCTGGCTTCGCAGGTACTGCATGGACATGGTACACGACAAGCAGGTAAAACACTCAAGTGCAGTGAACGTACTTTTCAGAAACAGATACACACCATCTTTAGAACACATCAGAATTTATTAACTAACAATAAATCTGCATACTACAACAATTTTGTTGTCTACAATTCACTAAAGACTATGATGTCACTTGAGAATCATAGCCACTAACAATCCAAAAATTGTTCCAAGCTTAATCGCACATTACACTTCAGACAATGAAATGCAGGCTACAGTGTAGCTAAGGGTGAAGAATTGGAGATGCCAGGCTTGGTGGGGCAGGCCTTACTTCCAGCACTGAGAGGCAGAGGCAGGCCATGGTTTTCTGTGACTTGAGTCCAGGCCATGGTTTTCTGTGACTTGAGTCCAGCCTGGTTGCATACCAGGTTACAGGGCTACCAAAAAAGACAATCTCAAACACCAATGGCTACAAAATTAAAGAGGCAGGCTGTAGATGTAGCTTGGTGGGTAGAATGTAGATTGCTTGCCTGGTAAGCAGGAAGCTATATAAGTTCAGGCCACGGAATTGGTTTACTAGGTAGACACTGACAACCAAGATCAATTCTAGGTCCCTGTACAACTAACTCATAAAAATTGGTTCAAACTCTCAAACACATCAACACTAACCATTGCACATGTAAACACACACTATGGATATGAAAAACTATGGGTTTCTTTTTCCCCGAAAAAAAAAAAAAAACCTACTAGGGTTAACATCTACTTGCCTTGCTTCCATTCATAAACTCATAGGTGACAGTTTTTTAGGAGTGTAAATACATGATTTACCATGTATGTCACAGTAATGCTGTGTGGCGGTTGACTCATAGACAAGACAGTCATCCAGCCTCAGCAGTACAAACCAATTGTTAAATTCTTTTATATCTATATGTTATAAGGATTTTTTCCTACATGTATGTCTATGCACCATATGTGTGTTTCATGCCCCGGTGGCCAGAGAAAGGCATCTGACCTCTATAACTAGAGTTATGAATGAGTCCCACATCAGAGGCATGTGGAAAATCAAACCAGGTTCTCTGCAAGAACAGCAAGTGCTCTAAGCGGATGAGCCAACTCTCCAACCCCCACAAACGACTGCTATATAAAAAGTTACTATTTTATATAGCAAGGCACAGCCACAGAATCGATTAAAAGACAGATAACCAGGTCTGGTGGTGCAAGCCTATTCTCAGCACTAAGAAGGTAAAGGCAGGACAACCCAAAGTCATAGGACTGTATTAGATTAAAGGTGGAAAACAGGTTAATCCTCCAGGGAGAACTAACTGATGGTTCCAGTCTAAAACCATGTGTTATGTATTTTCTCTGACACCTGTGTATTGCCTTTTCCTCCCAGGTGTCCAAAGGAGAGCTTGATATGTGCAGCAAGCTTAATATGTGCTTGATATGCCCAACAAGTCCCAACACATCATGCGCACATCACAACACACATCCTTCAAAGCAGGAACAATGCACTGGTTGTACAACAGTTCTCCCCTTATCTATACATTCAAAACAAGGCTGAACAATCACCTCAAAGTTCTGGTGACAGACCATCACACCTAGGCATGATGACTACCGTTGACCCTTCAGATCTTAAGGTTATCTCGTGATCTCTCAACTCCCTCAAGAAATTCCCTGAGAAATGGTTTCCAGAGAAGTTAAACGAGATAAGCTGGGTACAGTCCCTTAGGGAGGACAGGATGGCACTGAGGTGGCCGTCCAGCAAATGACAGGACTCCAAGTCCAGAGTTAGCAAAGTAGACGCAGATTTTCGCAGCACAGTTTGCAGAGCCTCTAGGCTAACATGAGTCAGTTTGACCCCTTTCAAACTCAAATGTCTTAGCTGGCTTGTGCACGGAAATTCAGCCATATGGGCCCAGTCTGAGTTTGAGAGCAAGCAGTTAGTCAGAGACAGGGTCTCTAAGGGAGTCTTTAGCCACCTACAAAAAAAAAAAAAAAAAAAAAAAAAAAACAAGAAGAGAGTTTTGGGAACATGCATGTGGTCCAAGATCCTTTTAATCACACGATAAAAGCCAGTAGCCACCATGCGCCATGACAGAGTCTGCTCATTCTAACCTGTACTGAGGCCTTTCACCATCATGGTAGGATCAGCTCAACCCAAGACTGCAATTCCTGTCCACATAGGGAGGACAAAGGCAGGCAGGATCTGCCTATGGGTTCACAGACCTGTCTCTTCACAGAGCTTCACCATGACCCCGATTCTCAACTCTGACTTCACGCTTCTCATCTCCTCACCCTCTGAGGTCCAAACAAAGCCGGGTACGGTGGTCCAATTCCTGGCCAGTTTGGTTTACATAGAGAGTTCCAGGGTATCCAGAAATACTTAAAGAGACCCTATCTCAAAATATGTAAATAAATAAATATGAAGGAAAAAGTGAAGAAAATTATGGAAAGTAGAGTGTGGTTGCTCACGAATAACTGCATTTCTCCCCGCCACCCATTTGAGACAGGTTTTCTTTATGTAACTCTGGCTGAAACTAGGTTTCTGTAGAGCAGACTGGTCTTGAACTCACAGAGATCCAGCTGCTTCTGCCTCCCACCTGCTGGGATTAAAGTGTTTTTTTTGTTTGTTTGTTTTTTAATCAGTTTTGTTTTCTGTGTCCTCTGAAGTTGATCCTTTTAGGTTTGTTTGTTTTGTTTTCAGACGGGGTCTCATTACACAGTTCAGGCTCTTCTGGAACTCAATCTGTGGACCTGACTGGCCTTGAACTCACAGAGATCCACCTGCCTCTGACTCCCGAGAGCTGCAATTAAAGGAGTCCACCACCACACACACCTTAGACTTGTGATTTTAAATTTATTAATAGACGAGCCTTTGCGAGATGGGAAACAAAAATGGGATGTTGCTGGAGGGAGATTACATGCCTAGCACACCTGAAGCGCTGGGCTCCTGCCTCAGGCGTTATGAAGAAAAATGGGTGCAATATATTTCATTGAGAAATATGCATAGAAATGGTTACATGTGATGTATACGCATTCATAAGTGTATTCTATGAACACAGAGGAAACAACAGTACAATGAAGGCCCCTAGACCTGCCCTCAAACATCCTGGGGATATTGTCTCCAAAACTGCATTTGCCAGTCTCATCCACTGATTCTTTTATAACCCCTATGAAAATGACCAAGAGACATTGAAGATTGAATTAAGGGTTGAACATCCGCCAGGAATAAAAGACAGATTTACCACCTAAAAACCACTTGGCGGGTGCCCAGGTGTATTGGTACACAGCAATAATACTATGTACTCCCCAGGCAAGGCAGGAGGCTTATGGGGGCCCCTGGCTATGGAACTGACTTTGTCTCCTAAAGAGCGGGACATGGGGTGGGATGAGAATATGGTTCAGTGGTAGAGCGCTTGGAGAGCATGCAGAAGGCCCCAGTTCAATTCCTAATACCAACAACAACAAAACGCTGGACTTGAGCAGGGCAGTGGCGGCTCACGCTTTTAATCCCAGCGCTTGGGAGGCTGAGGCAGGTGGATCTCTGTGTGTTCGAGACCAGCTTGGTCTACAAGAGCTAGTTCCAGGACAGGCTCCAAAGCCACAGAAAACCCTGACTCGAAAAAACCAAAAAAAAAAAAAATTAGGTGTTCGAAGCTGTGTGGATTGATATCCATGTCTTCTATTTGGTTCCACTGGCCCTCCTGTCTGTTCTTGTGCCAATACCAGGCTGTTTTGAGTACTGTAGGTCTGTAGTAGAGTTTGATGTCAGGGATTGTGATACCTCCAGAAGTTCTTTTCTTGTACAGGATTGTTTTGACTATTCTGGGTTTTTTGCTTTTCCATATGAAATTGTGTGCCATTCTTTATGTGAAGAATTTTGCTGGAATCTTGAAGGGCATTGCATTGAATCTGTAGATTGCTTTTGGTAAGATTGCCATTTTTACTATGTTAATTCTGCCTACCCAAGAGCTTGGGAGATCTTTCCACTCTATGGTGTCTTCTTCAATTTCTTTCTTCAAAGATTTAAAGTTCTTGTCATACAAGTCTTCCACTTGCTTGGTTACTGTTACTCAGAGATATTTTATGCTATTTGTGGCTATTGTGAAGGTTGTTGATTCTCTGATTTCTTCCCCAGTCCTTTTATCATCCTTGTTCAGGAAGGCTACTGATTCTTTTGAGTCAATCTTGTATCCTGCTATGTTGCTGAAAGTGTTTATGAGTTGTAGAAGTTCCTTGGTAGAATTTATCAGAAAAAATGTCTGATATATTAAGTTCCTGCATAAGATGTTATGTTGAATTATACTGATATGGTGTTAAACCTTATTCTATCCAAAACTTTTGTGGTCTGAACATTAGAACCACTGTTTATGTCGTCTATGGGTGTAACATGAGGGCTGGCTTGTTGGGGTTTCTGTCCCACCCAGTACCCCACAACCAGCAATTCCCAAGGAAAATCACACACAAGACTCCATAAGGTTATAAACTGACTGGCCCATTGGGTCAGGCTACTTATTAGCTCTTATAACTTATGTTACCCCATTATCCTTATCTACATTAGCCACACGGCTCCATACCTTTCTCAGCTGGGCAAGTTGCATGCTGCCTTTTTGGTGGTCTGCACAGGAGTGGCGGAGGGAGCTTGCTGTTTTCCTAGAATACTCTCAGTCTCTTTGCTCCACCCCTACTTTCTCTCTGGCTTTCCCACCTATACTGCCTGCCTGGCCAATCAGCATTTTATTAAAATATGATTGACAGAATACAGACAATTCTCCCGCATCATATGGGTTCAGAAAAACCTGAATAGGATGGATTAAGCATTTTTGTTTCTGTTGGAACAAAGACACACTTACTGAAAGAGTGGCGAGGAATCAAGATTTTCTATACATTTTCAGTGTTTAGAAGTGGAGATTGAACACTTATTTCCAAACTATGGACATGTTCTGGAACTTCCTGGGAGATCTGTCTATTTTAAGACAACATCCAAACTACCTCAATACACAGTTTTTTACATCATAGACTGTTTTACTCAGTTATCAATGGGTAAAAGAATTCCATGTTTAGATTCAAATTGGAACCCTGTCCTGTATTCTTGCCAAAATGTAATGCCAGAAATTATACAAAAATGCTTATTTAAATATTTTTGTACTAGAACTATGTAGGACCCAGGTCTTCCCTTGCTCCCTGGGATGCAAATCAGGGACTGTTTTGGCTAACCAGCTAAAGCTTCCTGCTAAGTGCTGTCCTCTGCTCTGCTAGCCTGGTGAATTAGCCGCAGGGTGTGCGGTGTGGTAATTTCCAACTTGCCCGGGAGAGCTCACGGCGCCAAGGTCCTTCTCACCTGTCTGTCACAGCCCTGCACCTCTTGCCCACCTGCTGACAGAGGAGTTCCCACAGGGTGTCAGTTCCCCCAACCCCCTCTGGCTGGGAGGGATTTCCTCCATTATTGGGGGAAAAGGTATATTAACTCTGGATAAAGCTGAATAAAGTTGGCATTCGGTGACCTTTTATTGAATGACCTGGACTCTCTGTGTGTATGTCTTGTGTGTTTAACCCCTAGGCCCTTGCCCAGCTCGTGGAAGGTACGGAGAGGTACTGGGAGGTGGTGATGCAAACTCGGGTGTTCCCACAGAACTATGTTTTATTTTTTTTTCTCAATGCCCTTTCAATTTTTCTTTACTTTTGAAAAATTTTCACATATCCATAATGAAATATTATTTCTACCTCCAGTTTTCCATATACAACCCTCCCATATATAACCTCTCCAACAAGATCTTCTACAAACTTCATATCTTTTTTTTTTAAACTACTAACTCCAGTTAGTGTTAACTATTTGCTCATGAGGAAAACACACACTGGAACATAGACAGCACACCAATGGCCATATCATTAATTAAGAATAATTATCTCTTTCTGTCTCTGGTCACCATAAAAAGAAAAGTCACTGCCATGTGTGTGCATCTGCAATGGATGGTCGTTTGGAACTACTACAGTTTCCTTATCAAAAGGAATAAGCAGACATAGAGCCCTGAACCCAATACCCGGAAGTTCTGCAACTCTGTCTGCTACTACAGGCTGATTTACTGTAAAACTGTGGGAGTGGAGCCAATATCAAAGGGTTTGTAGTGGTCATGAAATGCATATCCGGTCAGTGAAAATGAGTTACTTCATATATACGGACCACCATCAACAAGAATGCACATGTCACCCTCAGCAGCATCAGGCACATGATCTGAAAGAACATGTACTTTTCTGATCTGCACATGGTTGCCAGGCCACCTGAAGGGCCAGTGACGTCCTGGAAAGCCAGAAGCTTGTGGTGGTGAAGTGGAAATGGACCCATCACAATTAAAGGTCCTTAATCCTATATCCCAGAAGTGATAAAGTGTCTGCTGACTTTTTCCAAAATAAAGAAAAAATGAAAGAAAGAATAATTAGCTCATTGATCTGGAGAGGTTCTTCAGCAGGCAAGATCACTAGCTGATCTTCTAGAGAACTTGATTTCAATTCCTACCACTTACAAGGCAGATCACAACTGTCTCTTACTTCAGTTCCAAGGGACCTTAAAACCTTGCATAGGCCTACACAACAGGCAACACACCAATGTACATAAAAGTAAAAAAAATAAATAAAATGAATGATTATCCATTTCCTATATCTATGTTCCATAGTAAAAATACAATGTTTTGTGGGTATATGCTTTTGAGTGTATCAAATCTTTCTTCCATAGTTTGGAAATAAGTGTTCAATCTCCACTTCTAAACACTGAAAATGTATAGAAAATCTTCTTTGTTCTATGGTTTGTAGTTTGGTTGCCACTGAATGTACAGTGAATATCTACATATAAGTGAATACATTCTGTATCTGGGATTCTTTAGTAAAGATGCATTTTTTTTCTAGTTCCATCTGTTTGCCTGAAAATTTAATGATCTTTCTTTTTAATGGCTGAGTAAAACTTCAATGTATCAATGCACAACATTTTCTTTTTCTATTCTTCTGTATTGTTTCCAATTTTTGACTATTATAAATAGATCAGCAATATACATAGTTAAGCAAGTAGGATGGAATAGTCTTTGGGTATTTGCCTAAAAGTGGTATAGCTGGATCTTAGAAAGATTGATTCCCATCTTCCTGAGGAATTGCCACATTTATTCCATGGCTCTTTTCTTAGGAGGAGGTCATATCAGTCTCTATCAATTACCATTCTATTCCAGCCTAGTTCTGCTCAGTTTCTTGCTTTAGTTGTGGTTCATAGTCTCCAACTTCACAGTATCTTTAAAGATGCTAATTGCCATGTTAATTTAGAGAAATAAGGAAATAAAATGAAGGTGTACATCAATAGCTTTCTTCATGCCTTGATTGTCAAAATTTCAAATGTATAAAAAAATAAACAAACTGATGGTCACAAGAGAGAATGACTGAGTTTTTCACATGGGCAAAAAACACTAAAGACCAAAAGACTGTAATGACAGGCTTCATGCCCTGAAATGAAGCAATAGCTATCAACCAAGATTACTCTATCTAGAAAATCTTTTCGCAAATTAAGAGCTATAAAGGTTTGTTCTAAGTAGTGATAAAAATCTGTGATAACCAAGTCTGTATTATAGAAGATTCTAAAGGAATATTGCACACATGGAAGAAAGTCAGAGTAATATGGAGACCTCTGGAAATAATAGACAAATTGCCCAACAATAAACAATTATCTTAGTAAACCAAAAAGATTCTAAGATGAATAAATGATAAAGAAGAAAAGTAATAGAAATAACCAGAGGAGTAAAGAATACAGAATTGGATCTACCCTATCATTCTTCAGTTGCATGGTAGGCAGTTAGCATCGGCAATGTCCTGGGGCCCCCTGAATGCATTCTGGTTTGCACAGAGAAAAAATGCAGAATGGTTATAGCCCTTATGGATGCAAACAATACCCTCCCCAACATTATAGAGTCACTGCTATCCTTTCCTCACACAGACACCCCCTTTCCTCTAGGAGGGTGTGTGTCCTTCGCTGTAGAGGTCAGGCTCTAGTCTTCCTTCCTTCCTTCCTTCCTTCCTTCCTTCCTTCCTTCCTTCCTTCCTTCCTTCCTTCCTTCTTTCTTTCTTGCTTTTTCTTTCCCTATGCTACCCAAGAAATCTAACAAGAATTTAATAAGGAGAGAGAATTGAACAGCATTGCAATCTCAGCTCCTCACCATTGCATGCTCTCTTAGCAAGATGATGGGGCCACCACTAGATGTCAGGGCTTGCCTTTACACTACCTTTGTTTGAAATCAGAGACATGGAGAAGAGGAGGTTGGAGGTGAGGTTGGGGAGAGAAGAAAAGGGGAAGGGAGGGAGGTGTTTCAACTTGCTTCTGAGATTTTTCAAGGCAGATGCTTCAAAACCAAACAATTTGTGATCTGGCCCACAGCTACACTTCTTGTGATCTACTCTTCAATGGGAAGAATGGACAGACTCCTGGAATTGTTGATAGTGACTCTATGGCTGCAACTGACATGTGAGTTTGGGTTTCTGGTGAGGGTAACAGGGACATCAAACTTCATAGTCCACATGTATGTGAGATGTAGTCTTCTCATTAATCTGGAAATGCCATTTGAAAATGTAACCAACCCCTGACTTTTGTTTTCTGTGCTGTGTTTCTATGTAGGGGTAAACAGCCAATTAGGAGAAGAGAATCCTTGGGTCTTGAGCATCCAGGAGGGTGAAAATATCGCTGTGAACTGCAGTTACAAAACATCCATAGCTGCCCTACAGTGGTACAGACAAGACTCAGGCAGAGGCCCTGCCATGCTAATCTTAGTACGTTCAAATGAGAGAGAGAAACACAGTGGAAGGCTAAGAGTGACTCTGAACACTTCTACCCAGAGCAGTTCCCTGTCCATCACTGCTGCGCAGCCTGAAGATACTGCTGTTTACTTCTGTGCTACAGATGCACAGTGTGCAGCAGGCACCTGCAACCCTGACACAAACCCTCAGAAATGTTTTCTAGACCCCAATAGTATATAGAATTGTGATTATGTCATCTCAGTGATAATAATCTACTGGTAGTGCAAGAGAATTCTTTCAAATTTGTGATGTTCTTAATTTAGTTTCTTTAAAATATTTTTTAGTCTTATAAGGGAAAGAAATAAGAATCAGAGTCCTGACACCTGACATTACAGGATGGAGGTGGTATTGACCAACACTAAAGTTACACAGAACTCTATTTGTTTAGGCAAAATTTGAGAAATGGCCAGGTTGGATTCCTTTTCAGCTTAAATCCTCTTACATTTTTTGCTGTGGGTGAAAACAGAAAGTCTTAAAGCCATAACATCAAATAAGGAAAGCTCTCCACACAGTACTACTTCTGAGTTTGAAGATCTCTCTGCTCTCTTAGGCATTTGCATCCAAGCCCTCCATCACAATAAGAAACCTGTTTGTTACTTCCAAACCTTGCTATAGTGGAGAGGATACCAACACTCTGAAAAGTGAGAACTGTCACTTGTGATGAGTTGACAAGGCTGGGTGATGGGAAACATCTCTTTAAAACACCTTTCCTCTCCAGTTAAATTGTCCCCATTTTTGTTAAAATTAATGGGATGTTGTTGGCAGAGACTGCTCGTCCATTTTCAGCTCACCAGATCTGAAATAATCACACAAAACTGCACTAAGTAAAACCGTGCTTGTCCAATCACTTCGGCATATTGCTAGCTAGCTCTTAAATTAACCCATCTCTATTAATCTGTGCATTACCATGATGTTATGGTCTACCAGCAAAGTTCCTGTGAGCTGCCACTGGTGTCTTTCTCCTCTGGCAGCTACATGGCTTCTTTTTGACTCCACCTATTTGCTCCTCCTCTATCTGCTTGGAATTTCTGCCTTGTCCTATTTTGTGCTGCAAAGAGCCCAAAGCAGCTTCTTTATTAATCAATGGTATTCACAGCATTCAGAGGGGAATTGCACATCACCTCCCCTTTTCTGTTTAAATAAAAGGAAGGTTTTTAACTTTAACATAGTAAAATTACATATAACAAAAGTGAGAACTGTCAGTTGTGATGAACTGCCAAGGTTGGGTGACTGGTACCACCTCTTCAAAACAACCTTTCTTCTCCAGTTAAATTGTATCCATTTTTGTTAAAAATTAATGAGACATTGTTGTAGGAGGCCATTTTGTCTATGTGTTGCTATAGTCTGGATATGTCATACCTATTTAAGCTACATTGATACAGTATCTATCTATCTATCTATCTATCTATCTATCTATCTATCTATCTATCTAACTGTCTATGTATCTATCTATCATCTGTCTGTCTATCTATGTATCTGTATATCTATCTCCTATTTTCACTTATAGCAAGATCTTGTGGCTAATTTTTAAAACACCTCTAGGCAGGGTGAGTTCTGTAACACTATTTACTCAGAAAACTGCTTAGTTACTGAAGTATGCTTGCATCCCATGTAAATCAGGAACTTAATTCCTCAGTTTTCGTGAAAAACTCCCCTAATTTTTTTTTCTTAGCAATTTTCGATTGAATCCTTGAGGGAAGTCAAAGCTTGTGAGTCTTCTAAGTCAAGGACATGACATACCTTCCCAGTCATTAAGTTTTCTGTAAATCATTAGCTTCACTATCAACTGTTCTTCAATTAGAAGAGAAAAATAGCAACATTTTGATTCAATCAAGTTTAACCAAGAAGACATTATTATTCTAAACATATATGCACCAAACTCATATATATATATATATATATATATATATATATATATATATATATATATATATTTAAAGACACAGATAAGCATCAACACATGAGCACATGAGTAGGGTTTTTTTTAATACCCCACTTTCTCCAACAGGCAGGCCATTAAGACAAAAAGTAAACAGAGAGGTATTAGAATTAAATTATATCATATCTCAAATGGGCTTAATAGATATCTACAGAAAATGTTACTCAGATTCCAAGGAATAATCTTAAATACAACAGCACATAGAAGTCTTTCTCCAAAATCCAAAGTATCTTGTGTAAGAAAACAAATCTCTTAAATTATTTAATCCTCTCTTATACAGGGTAACATGGGAGGGCCTACTTGTTGGGTTTTCTGTCCCACCCAGCCCCCCAGCTGTTTAGTCCCAGAGAAAAATTACACAGAGATCTCTATAAGTTATAAAGCTGATTGCCCCATTAGGTCAGACTACTTATTAGCTCTTAGGACTTATATTAACCCATTATTCTTATCTATTTTAGCCATATGGCTCTGTACCTTTTTCAGCTGGCAAAGGTGCTTTTTTCAGCAGTCCCATCCTGCTGCTTCAGTGGTCTGGTCAGGAGTGGGAGGAATCAGCTTTTTCCATCCCAGAATTCTCCTTTTCTTATTGCATCATTTCTACTTCTTGTCTGGTTTTCCTGCCTATACTTTCTGCCTGGCGAATCAGCCTTTGTTTAAAACATGATTGACAGAATACAGACAATTCTCCCGCACCACTTCCCCCTCTTTTTATAAAAATAAAACAAAGGAAAATATCGATAGCATTTTTTGGGAATGAGGGCTTAGTATTCCAGGTTACTTCCAGCTGGTTGGGGGTGCTGATAATCTTATGGGGACCTAAAGAAAATTTAGAATTATGATCAAGTCCTGACTGAAGTGTTCTGTGAGTCTTGATCACCTCAGGCAGCAGTCTTGAACCTGTTCTGGATGAAGAACTCAGACATCTGGGCTATCTATTCCTGCTGGAGATATTTCAGGTGGTCTTCCTTGACCAAACCTGATTTTTCTTAACTTTGAATAAATCCAGAGCCTCTTGTTTTCTGTGGAAACAAAAGCAAAATCTCTTCTCCAAAGTAACATACCATTTGACTTCAATTTTGAAGTCAAGGTATTTTCAAGATATCTATCTTAGATTAATTCTGCAGCATTTATAAGCAAATATCTTTTAGCAGCTGTTGCTCCTTCCTCAGCATTCAAAAAATTTAAAGAGAGCATAATAACATACAGTCTCAAGATTCTCTGTGTATTTTCCATCTTTACATGGCTTTATTTTAACCTCTATTTCTTTTATTTTTACTTTTAACTTTTGGCATTTTGAGAAAGGTTCTCTGTGTATCTTTGTCCTGGAACTCCCTCTGTAAACCAGGCTATCCTTGAACTCACAGAGATCCGTCTGTCTCTGCCTCCCAGGCAAATCCTAGCAGCATATACCACCACAACTGGCTACTCTCTTTCTTTATTTTTTTTTGCTTATTTTGAGAACTTTAACCTTTAGCCTGTATATATTTTTAGCACACTGTAAACCATTTAGAGGTTTACTTTCTCTTTGAACCTCTCTTTACTGTATATCTCTCCTTTTCTGACCATATGGGTCCTTAATTTGCTAAGAAATATGGAGAAGTTTTCTGCTACAACTCTATGGCATTTTAAGGTCCTTGCCAGGAAGCAAGCTACAACAGTGTTTCCATAAACAACATTCAAAAGCTCCTGTGGCTTTTCAAGATCCTTGCCAGGAAGCAAGCTGCAACAGTGTGTCCATAGTCCAGACAGCCTGCTTGAAAGAGTCAGAGTTTTTGCTGGCAGCATGGTCCAGAAAGCCAGCATTTTAAAATAGAGCAGAGCTTTTTTCCTGCTATGGCTGAAATCTGAAATGCTTTACTCTAGTCTTTCCCAAGCATTCTCAGGCTTTCTGTGGGTGCAGTCATCAATGATGGGTGCCATTTGTAACATGAGGGGGCCTTCTTGTTGGGGTTTCTTTCCAGTCCTGACCCCCAGCTGTTTAATCCCAGAGAAAAATCAAACAGAAATCTCTATAAGTTATAAAGCTGATTGGCATAGTAGGTCAGACTGCTTATTAGCTCTTATGACTTATTCTGATCTATTTTAGCCATATGGCTCTGTACCTTTTTCAGCTGGCAAATCACATCCTGCTGCTTCAGTGATCTGGGCAGGAGTGGGAGAAATCAGCTTTCTCCTTTCCAGAATTCCCTTGTTCTCATTGCATCATTTCTACTTCCTGCCTGGCCAATCAGCATTTGTTTAAAACATGATTGACAAAATACAGACAATTCTCCCACAATACAGCACATACCAACTTCAGTTTCCCTTCTCTCCACTCCTCCAATCCTCACACACCCACCAACTCCCCTCTTCCTCAGAACCACGGTTCCTCTATTTTCCTTCTGTAAAGAGAAGTCCTCTCAGGTATATAAACCAAGCATGGCATCTGAAGATACAAACCCTCATATTAGGGCAAGCCAGTCCAATAGTAGGAAAAGGGTCCCATGAGTAGACAAAAAAATCAGAGACACCCTTATTCCCACTGTTAGGAGTCTCACAAACTCTAAGCTAACAACTGTAACATATACAGAGGGCCTAGTTCAGGCTCATGTTATATCAGTGATTGCTGTTTCAGTCTCTCTGAGCTACTATAAGCCTTGTGTAGTTCATTCTGTTGACGGTGTTCTTTTGGTGTACTCAACCTCTCTGGCTCCTACAATTCTTCCTCCTCCTCTTCTGTGGCATTCCCTGAGCTCTGTAGTTATTATTACCAAGTGGAGATCTCCATTCATGCTCTCTGGGAGACTCTGATTGCAATTGGCTACTGACCTTTAAGTATAGAAGAATATCATCAGAAATTATCTACATCTGTCTATCTGTCTGTCTATCTATCTATCTATCTATCTATCTATCTATCTATCTATCTATCTAATATTCTAGGTCTCTGGGCTATCTAGCCTCTAGTTCCTGATTATCCAGGTAGTATCAGTTTTGGGCTCTCTTTCATGGCATGGACTTCAAATTAGACCAGTCATTGGTTGGCCATCTTTACAAGTTCTGAGTCTTCATTGCCACAGCATATCTTGCAGGTCAGATACATTGCAGATTTTGCAGCTGTGTTGATGATCCAGTCCCACCACTGAGTGTTGCCTGGTTAAAGAAGATGGCTGGCTTTTGCTCATATACTCCATTAATTGGAGGATTCTCCTCACCAGGGTCATCCTCATAGAATGCAGGGAGGTTTCCACATCACTTCCCAAATGCCCTTCAATTCCAATCATCTCTCTTCCCTGTACTTTCTACCTCCATCCCACCTCCAACTCATCACTTTTGTTCCTATTCCCATACTTCCCCAGCCATAGTGGATTTATTAATATTAGCCAGAAACTTTAAAAATTCTAGATGTCCCTCAACTAAAGAATGAATAAAGAAAATGTGCTACATTTATACAATGAAGTATTACTTAGTTGTTAAACAAATAACATAAAATGCAGGTATATAGATGGAGCTAGAAGAAAATCATCTTTAGTGAGGCAATCCAGACTCAGAAAAACAAATATTATATAAACTTATCTATCATTGGATATTAGCAGTCAAATATTCTATAATATGTTATAATCCATACACCTTGAGAGACTAAGTAATAAAGATGGCTCAAGGTTGGGATGTATGGGTCTCTCTGGTAAGAAAAATAGAACAAAACAAACCTTAACAATTTTCTCCCCAGAAATCTTCTGTCTCTATTAGCTCCACCCTTCTTTCAGCTGGAAGATTCAGCAAAATATTTCTGTGCTGTCCTGGAATGCAGGAGTGACAGTAAAACTAAACAAAATCCTAGGCGCTCCCAATGAGGCAGTTCTTGGTGCAGGAACACAACTCAGATGAATACCTGAAGATTGAAGACAAATGGTTAATTTTGTCTGCTTTAGCTATTATTTGAACCAGAGGATTTGTTTACAAGTAAAACATTCTTCCATCTCTTTTGGAAACAGGAGTAAAGAGAAACTTTCTTCAGATATTCTGTCTTGAGTATTGACTCAAAAAACAGAACATAAAGAAGTTGTGTAAATTTAGCTAAAGGCAAACAGTTCGCACCATAATTAAAAGTGTTAGTTTCAATTACAAATGATCAGAATAATTTGAATGTAGTGAGTAGGAAATACATTCACTTAAACTTAGCTCTTACTCCTTATGTCTATTTTAGTCATAACCAGAGATACAGAATTATTGAGGACCAGCCTCTACAAAACTACTTCTTGCCAGGGTAGTAGCATGGTAATTGACAAAATAGAAGTAAAGAATATAAAGACACATAAAAATAATAAGACAGAAAATATAGAAAGTATGGGGAGTACATTCCAGTGATTGGAATCCTGAAATTTGTCCATGTTTATTTTTCTATAGCTTTTATACCCAATGTAAACTGGGGAAGAAGGTAACAAAAGGCTTTATTAACATGACACAAAAGGATAACTCACACAGTCAATGGCTTTACTATTCTGAAATAGCAAATCATTAGCATCCTGTCTTCTAGGTAGCTAAGGTGCTCTTAGTCATGTATGCTGAAGACCACCCTTTCCTAGGTGACCTCACGATTACAACAGAAGTAGCAGAAGTACATTTGCATATCCTGACCACACATCAGAATGGCATTGAGCTATCTTAATTTAAAAAGAGCCAAGAAACCACCTCCTGAGTTAGGAGGTGCAATTATGTCTGTCAGTCTCCAAACTCTGACCATCAGGTAAGATGGAAGTGGGTCTGCATTATTCAACCTCTGTAGAAGGCCGCAACCACACTCTCCACCATAGATGGCGCTGCACCGCAAGGTGAGCTAGAAAGCTCACACGTGTTGGTATTTTTCCACTACTCCCAAGGTATCACCTGGGACTGGGAGCAGTTGACCAATCCAAGAATGACACGTCCAAAGCAGGGTCTGTTTCCTATATAAGGGATGGGTTCCATCTTATCTGGGTCTCCGCCATGTGGCTTATGCTCTAGCTCCCAAGAGACATAAAGCTTTTCTGCAGAAGGATCCTATGTGTACCGCGTGGTTCTTGCTGGCGAGAGGAAGCGCGGGACATCTGGTGCCATACCCGGGAGGAAGAAGAAGAACTTTGCACCGCCGGAGACCCCTTGGACACAAGGAGGATTCAGAACTGCAGGCATGCATACTCAGAGAGGTACGCTCTAAAGTCCAGAGAGCATATCAGAAACTGAGCAGCAGTGGGAGGTTGTGCGCGCACCCAGATAAATTAAAAAATGACCCTCCGGTAAAGAATGGGGAGACAGAAAAGAAAATAAGTTAAAAAGGACCCCCAGTGATTCTAAAAAAGTAAAAATGGGGGAGAAGGCTGATTTACAAGGTCAAAAGCTTTATGTTATGTTATATGTGTTGTCTTTTGTGTACTGGATAGGAGAAAGATATTTAAACTTAGAAACTGCTAAGGATATGATGTTTTGGGAAAGAGGTTCTGTTTTCGTCTCCACAGAAAAGGAGAGCCTAAGGGTGTACTTGGGATTTATGTGGTTTGAATCACCGAGACCTCCTGAAATGTTATAGTGTATACCCCTAAAATTCAGCGGCCCAATAACAGCAGGAAGCAGCCAGAGACTAACGACGCCCAAATTCCCTAAAAGATTAAATGAGGTCCTTTTAGTGATTGCAGACCAGCAAGCCTGCTTCTCTGAGTTCCGCTTTGCTCCGTACACAGGTTTGGGCGCGGAATGGGTGCAGCTGGGGCTGGAGGGCGGCTGGAGCGGAGCTTTGCTCTGTGGCTATGGTGGGGAGCACGTTGCGCCGGCTCAATTGGTGCGGCTCGGTTGGTGCCTGGCCTGGAGGGTATCACAGCTGTACCGAGAATGAGAACGGTGCCACAAGCTGCCAGGCCAAAAGGCTTGCAATGTACCTAAAACTGTGAGGGTCTCTGAGGCAAAAATGACTCTGGTTCCATTCGGCTATGCTAAACTATGCTGACTTCAGGCAGGGCTGGTCGTATTTATCATAATAAAAGCGCAATTAAGGTTTAGACGCAGTAAACAGGCAGTACCGTATTACATCTACATAGTGCGACTTAAGTTTTTAAGAACTGCTTAGCATTTTAAGAACTCAAGTCCTCCTGAAAGATTGCTGTGTATACGCTTGGCTTGTCTGATGTTTCAGGATCCGCAGGGAGGTGGATGCAAAGGGCCCTTGGATTTTGGGGTGATTGGGTCGTTGGCTGCATCTGTGAGAGTTTACAGCCGCTTTTGCTGTGGCACAGGTGTTGAGAGTTTGCTAGTAGGGAAGCGGCCCTGTTCGCCGCCTCTCCCATCGGCCCCTTGAGCCGCAGCGGCTCTGGCGCGGACCTTGAGATGTTGCCACCTGTGCCGCCTCGGTCTGAGTGTCGGCTCCCGCCACACTCCGCCACCAACACAGCCGCGGGGAAGGCAGGGTGCGCCTGGGGGTGGAGCCGCCACTTCCTGGCCTGGGACACGGGGAACCGCGCAGCGAGCAGGCCCAGGGCCGCGCACAGCCCTTGGATGGTGGGCGGGCTCTGGAGCCCGAGGCCACCATACCAACAAGAAATACGGGAGCCAATAAATCTTAAACCTTATATCAACAAACAGGGCCTGGGTTTTTCCTAGGCGCCACTGGGGCAGCACGGCCTATACCATGAAAAACAAAGACCCTCAATCAGTTATCTACCACAGTGGCTACAGCCCTGGATCAACAGGCTACCATAGATACATCTATTAGAGGTAGAATAAAGAACAGGTGGATATCTTATGGCAGCTTGCCCAATTGGGCTGTAAATTGGAAAACTCCAGCCTTATGTGTGACCAATGTACCATATGAGAACTTTATAAAAGTGGCTAACTTGTCCCGAGAATTGTCTTTGTATCTTGCAGGAGAATTTTGATGATTTGCTGTCCTCCTTGAGATGGTCCATCATGACAATCAACTCCACGCGAGTGGACATAAGCTTGGCCAAAGAATTCCAGTCCTGGATCATGTCCTTCATCCCCTACTTCAAAGAATGGGTGGGGGTGGAAATGTTTTGGAATGGTCCTACGCTATGGAATAGTGTTTCTCCTCTGGATGGTCTGCTGACTCTAATCCCAAAGCCATAGGGACAAAGTGGTTTTTGCACAGCGCTGGCTGCCCTGGAACAGGGAGCCTCTACTGATATGTGGTTATCTTGTTAAAGCAGTAAGGTTTAAGCCAACCAGCTCCTGCACCCCTAGGACTGTGGTCCATTGCACAGGGTGGAGTGCTTGGCTTAGCTAGCCCTGAAGGTTGTCAAGCTGAAAAGCATCGCACAGAGAATGGCCCTCTCTGAGAGATAAGTCGCTCTGCATAAGGGTTTCCTGCCGTATATTCCCTTTCCCAGAAAATTGGCAGAGGGCAGACCGGATAGGTTCCAGGTGTCATAAACCTAGGGGCAGATTCCGTGTAAGCCCATTTTAATGTTTTCATTTTGGGAAGTGCGACCTCTATCTTTACCTTTTGAGGGAGTTGCCTTTCTTCAAAGAAGTAAATTAGGGGGAGATGTAGAAGGCCGCAACCACACTCTCCACCATAGATGGCGCTGCACCGCAAGGTGAGCTAGAAAGCTCACACGTGTTGGTATTTTTCCACTACTCCCAAGGTATCACCTGGGACTGGGAGCAGTTGACCAATCCAAGAATGACACGTCCAAAGCAGGGTCTGTTTCCTATATAAGGGATGGGTTCCATCTTATCTGGGTCTCCGCCATGTGGCTTATGCTCTAGCTCCCAAGAGACATAAAGCTTTTCTGCAGAAGGATCCTATGTGTACCGCGTGGTTCTTGCTGGCGAGAGGAAGCGCGGGACAAACCTCCACACAGAATCATGAGTGATATAAAATAAAAGACTCTGAAAGGGTTAGGTATGTGTTGTCAGAGTGTATGAGTTGATCTCTGCAAAATCTATTTATCTTTGCAAATAGAGCGAGCCTGTACGTCCTGAAAGTTGGTTAAGCTAGCATACAGAAAAAAAATATTGGATGATGCCAGTACACAGACAAACTACAACTTAGATAGTATGGTGATACCAAGAAGGACAAAAGAAAATTGTATGCCCCTCAACCACTTGAATGCCATTTGGGGATTACCTTCAGATGCAGTAGTGTGACTTGAGAACATGTACCCACATACTTACCATACATACTCACATACAAGGTAGAGAAAGTTGAAAGTGGAAGGTAGAGGTGTTGTTAGTTAACAATAAGATGAGCTGACAGGTTGGTGACAGCAAATGGCTGTCTTAGTATCTGGAATCCTGACAAGAGATAGGTGTTGTAGTACACCTAGCTTGCAAGTGTTACATAATTTCTTTTATTCCTATCCCGTAGGTAGAACAATACAGAGAGGTCAGTTATGGGAATCATACCTCCACTATGAAATCAGATGTGATACAAAGCTGGCAAAAGTATCAATTGTCAATTTAGCATCCATAAACACTTTCTTTAACATTCGTGTAAAGACAATAGAGGAATTATACTTACTGCTAATATTGTACCACCATTTTTTATTCAGCAACAAGCATGCATATCCTTTACCCTAAGGAAAACACAAAGTCTATCTCCCCACCTATAAGAGATTTCACAGCTCTTCTAGTGGAGCCCCTGCGTCCATTGGTATCCTCTACTGAGATATAGTGAGAGTCAAGACTGTTAATAGATTATTTTGTTTTGCTGTATACAGGCTATATAAGGTGTGTGAATGATGACTAAATAGTCATGAATGTAGCCTTCTGAAAGTGAAAAATATTCCATAATTATTATGTCAAATTTTGTCACTATGACAAAAGAAAAATATGTTCGAAGGAAAAAAGGAGATTTTGGCTCATGCTATCTTATGTTTCAGTTCATAGTTAGCTGGATTCATTCTTCTGGGGCAGAGGCAAAGCAGAACATCATGGATCAGGAACATGTGGCAGAGGCTGGTCAACTCAAGAAGCAGAGAGCGACAGAGAAAAGGCTGTGAACAAGGTACAGCCCCAGTCACATTCCAGTGAGACCCCGCCTCTGAAGGTTCCTAGTGCTTCAACAATGTCATCAGATTATGAACTTTTAGTACATGAATCTGTTTGTAAAGTCAGATACCCACGAACCAATCACTTCTTACCCGTGAACTTTGTATGACGGATTAAACAAACAATATACAACCTCTGGGGGTACTTTATATTTAAACATACCACTATTTTATTTGTTTATTGAGACAGGAAGTTACACAATCCATAACGCTATTGTAGTCACTGTTTTCACAATGGTCTCATGAGTTTAGCCTATTTAATAACTGTTTGTTATCTGCTTAACAATCTCTGTTCATTACAAGAACCTTTATTTACTATACACTTGGTTTGCTATTATGAAGAACCTCAGCAGGGAGAAATATTAAATGAACAACATGAGACTGAATCAGTAGCTTGACAAGTCCAAAATTATGAATTTGGCAGAAGAATAGAGACAGACAAATGGAGGCAAAGATGTGTTTGAAGACCTTAAGTGAACAACTTCAACCAAGATTTCCTGCTAATAGCCAGAGATGGTTACATACTGTGACCTAGTTTTAGACATCTATAAACTGCGCTATATAAATTGAAATAAATCCCACAGAAGAATATTATAAATTTTCAATTTCAGATTCCACAATCCTATATTTTACATATCAAGTGGATCTGGTTGAGTACCCAATGAGTTATTATTCTTGATTATTTGTATATGCAATTTCATTGGATTACTTCAAGATTGTATCATCTCCTCCCAGGAGTGCAACGTGACATGGAGTCAACACTATAAAATTGGGATGGATTCCAATTTTTAGTGGCCTCTGGGGCTTTCCTGACCAACAACTTACAGAGAGTTGTAACTATATATGGCATTTGGGTTTTTATATAACAACAAAAATGTTGATACTATAATTGTTTGAATTAGAATATCATACAACTCCATAAAGATTAGAGACAAAGAAATATCAGAATAAAGACTAAGTGGAAAATCAAAACATCAACAATAAAATCCCTCAAAAGCAAAGCAAATATCAAACTAGATCCTAAATAATTTTATTAAATATAAGAATCAAAACATTCTAACTGAAAGAGAAGCACCGTGAAGTGAGTCTAGAACTCCACCATTCAATGCAGATCATTCTTTAAAAAATGATAATTTACTGACAAATACAGAATATAAAATGAAATTAAAGATAGAAACTACATACAGTGCTAATACCCAGCATAAAATTAATAAATTTGCATTACTATCAGATTTTTCTGTTCAAGCTACTTATTGTGAAATAATTTAATTCAAGTGACAAAAAGAGAGAAAGGGCCTCTTTTCTTCAGGAATGTGGGTCCTAAGAAATTAGCTAGTGAGATGATACCACACTATATACACAAACAGAGCACTAGGTGGACTCTTTGGGTATTGATTTAAAACACACATGTGTGCACAGACAGCACAAGAAACTGGAAGGGAAAAAGTGGGAAGGAGGCATTGGAGAAGAAAGAATGGTAGTGGATTGGATCAAACACATTATATGCATCAATGAGTATTACATAAAATATTTAAGTAAAAATGAATTGGAAAATGGGAAAGTATGAGGGAGCATGAGTCTCATGGTATATGTCCATTGATGGTTTGAAATCTTCCTTCTCTCCTGAAATCTTGCACATCTCCTTCTGTAAACTGTGTTAGTTACATCCAAAACATATCCATAGGCTGTGCTTTACCAAACTATAGATTAAAATAGTTTCTAACTTCTCCTTTTTCTACACTTACCTGTGGTTTACTTGAATGTGTTACTTAATTTTGAAATACTTGGTGATATTTTGCTACTTGTCCTGTATGTGACAGATTTCTACATTACTTTGTGGCCAGCAAACACATGGCTTGTAACTTCAATCCTTCAGGTTCACTGGTGAATTTTGAACTGTCTGGATGCATGGTCTGCCTAAGAGACCATAGTTTGTATACTGGTACAAATCTCACTGCATTGGTAAGTGCAATGGCAGTACAGATGTCAGTGGGGTCTAATTGGTTGCTCTAATCAAGTCCCAGTTTTTACCTTGTAATACTACCTACTTGGAAGTGAGCATTGCAATCTTTAACTCTGATTGTAGATTTATCTTATTTTAATTCTCCACTTTTGCTTCATTCATTTTTTGACTCTCTTATGAAGTGCACAGTACTACTTGTTTTGACTTAGCATTTAATCTTCTTTTAGTTCCAGATGTCTTAAAGCTGAAGTTGGAAGAAAAACTTCTCTTTCAGAAGAATGGCACTGCTATTGGCCACAGTCAGTACTACCTTCATTAGACTACCCAACTCCATCCACTCAAAACTGCTGGATACTAATGTGTCTAGGTGAAGCTGTTCCCGTGGTTTCTGTTTCCCTGGGCTGTGCTTCATTGATGCTCCCCCTAAGAAATCCATGCTTCATGTAAATTTTATTTACTGTTTTCTTAAATCTTAAGCCTTTCACAGTGTGTGTGTTTTATAAGTACTTTCATTAGTTAGCCTAGTTCCATCTGCAGATGTTCCAGTCTACTGTTTCTTTGATGGGGTGTCATTCCAGTTCTTTCTAGACCAAATGATGTCTTTTCTCCATATTGTATTGTCATTAGTGATTATCTAAAGTCACTGATCCTTCACAATTCTGCTTAAAATGGAGAAGTTTGTTTCATATTTTAAGGGAAGGATTAGTATTTGAAACTAGTAGTTTACATTTTTTTTTCATTTCATCAAAGTCACTATCTTTATATCCTACCAGAACTCCCCTTGGTTGGATTCCCACTGACAGCAAAGATGTGTCTGCATAGGTGATGACTGTGGTCGGGGGCACAGTGAGAAGGCACTGCATCTGAATTTTGAAAGCAGGTGTGGACTCTTCTTCCCTAAGAAGGAATCTACAGGAAAACACATTGCTAATATTTTCTTGTTCTGAGTTAAACAAGGGGTGGGCTGGGGGTAGAGAGGTAAGGAAGAAATGGGATAGAGAGAGGGGAGCGGAAGGGAAGGAGAATGGGAAGGATATCTCAGATCCAAAAACCATCAGGCCAAAAGGATACTACTGAACTTCAAAAAAAAAAAAAATGATTTCCTTTGTTATGACTCTCTACAAAAATGGTAATGAGGAAATACCCAGGAAGGCAGAGTATTCATTGCCTTCACGGATTCAACAAAACACACTTTAAAGATCCAGTCTTTGGGTTTGACTACGTTTCAGGAAGCAGTACTGCTTGCAGCTTATTACACTTTTACACTCACGTTGTAACAGCCTCCACATCTAATAGTTTTATCATATGATCATTATTTCAAAAGAAAATTACCCTTTCATTATTCATGGCCTAGTTTTCATTAGGTTAGGACTAAACACAGCCCAGATTCTCTTAGAAACACGAGGTGTGCTCTAGATAGAAAAAAACACATGGATTTGCTTCAGAGTGTTTATCCAGAAATAGCCACCAGAGGGCGACGTTGCACAGACTCGCTGCCTCCTCCATTTCTGCAGTTGATCCCCCACTTTCAACTCAGTTGCTACCCTGTATCTGACTGAGTCCTTAGAACATCTTATAAGTGAAGAAGCGAAGACAGTCAGAGGCCAGAAGGTTCCCAGGACTAGGATCACTTCTGCAGGTTGTTTGTTTGTTTTCTAGAATTTATCTAAACAAGGAAGGTGTCTATTCAACTTTTTGTTCTTTGTCTTCATCTTCAAGAACTGGGAACAGCAGCCACTTTTCAGCATGTGCCAAGCTTTTCCAAAAAGGCATTATAAGTCTCTCCAGTGCTCATCAATGCTTAAAGTCCTCATCTCGTTCCTAGGCATACTTTTTTTCCTGGGTGAGTAAAATATCCTGATTGTTTTAAGATGCACATGATTCATTGCTTTTTTTCACTTGAATTTTAATAAGAATAATTTTCTCCATGAAATATGCATCACATTTACTGACTTATCTTTGATTTTTTTTTCAGGAGACATCCAAGCACAGTCAGTTACACAGCCAAATGCCCATGTCGTTGTCTTTGAAGGAGACTCAGTGGAGCTCAGATGCAACTATTCTTTTGGTGGAGCTCCTTTCCTCTTCTGGTACATGCAGCACCCTGGTCAAGGCCTCCAGCTTCTTCTCAGGTACTTTTCAGGAGAAACTGTGGTTCATGGAGTGAATGGCTTTGAGGCTAACTTTCAGCAGAGTAACACTTCCTTTCACCTGAAGAAAGCCTCTGTGCACTGGAGAGACTCGGCTGTGTACTTCTGTGCTCTGAGTGCACAGTGTCTGGGGCTGCAGGGGGAGCTGAACACAAACATGTAAGATGCTGGGGAGGGCTGTAGCTGATTGACTTTATTTTGTCCATGCTCCTGTAACTAACCTAAATAAACTAAATGGGTTCTTAAAGTTGGACTTCTCTGGAATCATTTTTTGGCCTATCGTTGTTGCCCTATCTGCAGCGTATAGATATTTGGTCACAAATCCCATGAAAGGTCACATATCAGCATAGAAAAGCATAAAATGATTGCTGAGACATGATAGACGTGATTCCTTTCTTTCTGGTTGTTTTTTTAGACTGCATTTTTTACTGACTGATTATTTCCAAGAGATTTGAAGATACAATTCACTTCCACATAAACATTGACTGCAGTAGGTGCCTCTGTAGTGTGCACTAGAGGGAGAAGTGTTGACTTCTTTTCTTTTCAAACTGAAGGGTAGTGTTTACGAAACATGAAGGCTTGCACTCAGTGCCTCAAGAGCCTCAGAAACACTCTCCATCTGTGTGGTTAGTTTAGTCAACGTGACTCAGGGCAGACTCACCATGAAGAGAATCAATAAGGACTCATCTGGATTAGGTTGGCATGTTAAGTCACAACCTGGACATGGACAGCACCATTTCCAGAGTTTGGCTCTGCACACTGAGTAGAATGAAGGGAGTGAGTAGAGCCTGGCGCAAAAGCATTCTAGGCTTTTTTTCCTGATTATGGGTGTGATGTGGCAAGTTCACTCAAGCTTTGGCTGCTGTGACTTCCATGCTATGAAGGACTGTAACCAGGAATTGTCAGGTCAAATGACTCCTCTTCCTTCTGAGTGATCATGCTCAGGCTGGCTCTTTTGTCACAGCAACTGGAAAGGGAGCTATGATGCTGTCCTTGTTCCAGGCCATCGCTGCTTTCTTAGATTATGAGCACAGAGTAAAGAGACTGAAGGCAGGGAAGAACCAGAGTCTGACCACAACAGTTGAAACTGTATCAGTGAGGGACAGATGCTCTCTCATGGGAAATGGGGGTCTGCCAGGAAATAGGGGGAAAACCTGGAGCTTATAGAGAGATTTGAAAGTGGCTACATCCAAGTCTGCAGTCTCTCATCCCCCATGTTGTAGGTTCATTTGAGGCAGACTATCATGGGAAGAAGGATGTCCCACCAAAGTGTTTCCTTTCTACAGCTCACTGATCAGAACTGGAGCAAGAACAGCTATGATCTCATAGAAATGCCGTCTGTACAACTAAGACACACAATCATATGTGAGCAATGCAGTATTATTTCTTCTTTTGTAAGTGTGACCAATGTTCCATTAATATACAAATGAGAAAGTGGAAAGCCCCAAAGGTTTAAACAGTTATATTTGCTTTTGGTCAAATTATAGCATCCTTTAGGTATATTTATCTAAATTAATATAGTTATACTCAAATATAAAATTTCTATTAAAATTTAAAACATTTGCCACTTAATTTGTCATTGTTCTTGCTTTTCTCCTCATTGTTATTTCCTTTCATTCTTTTTCCCAAATTTGCATTTCTAATATTTATGTAGATGTTAATATAATGCAACTCTGTATTTTTAAAACATATGTCTGTGATAAAAATATCATATGCATGACTGTGAGGTTTGTTGCTTTTACTAAAACAATTTGGAGATGTGGAAAATGTATAGCAATCTATTTCTGTGTTTAAAACTGCTGTGAATCATTTCAATTTAGACATATACAATACGTCACTTGGATTGGCATTTGGGCAGGGCCAGAAGAAGTAATTGAAGTCTCAATCAGAAGTCGGGTGCACAAAGGTCCATAGGTCACCATCAGTCATGTTTACACTCCTGGTTCTGCCATCTCCAAAGCTCAGTCTTCCTATATCCACCTTTGCTACCCCTCCTCTGCAGTCTAGTTATCAGCCAAGAAGGACTAAGACCAACATTCCCCCTGGACATAGAAGGAGTTTGCTGCAAACAAAAACCAATACTTACTGTCACAGCTACAACAGTCACTGAGGTATAATTTTTAAGTATCCATGACTATTTCACAGTCCCGGTCCACCTTATGAATCAGAGTACTGATGCTACAGCAGTGTTCACAGTGATGCAGTTGACCTTGACCTTCACCTGGTTTCTAGAGAAAGTTAGGAACTTAACCCAGGTTTTCCATGAAGAAGAAGAGATTTTTTTAAACCTATGCTCAAGGAAACATTTCCACTCTTTTATTACAAAGACCCTACAAGGAATATAATTCTAGCTATTTCCAAGTTTATATGTGTAGAGAACAGACTTACACACTCAGAGGTTTGCTATGGTATAGGATTTGCACTTTTAAAAATTCCCTTGTGAGGTCCATCAAGATGGCTGAATGGGTAAAGGAGTCTGTCACCAACCCTGACAACCTGATTTTAGTCCCTGGAATCCATGTGATGGACTGAGGAAAGTGACCGCACAAATTGTCTTCTGATTATTACATGCACTGTTATGTGTGCACAGACATGGTAATAAACAAATGTAATAAAAACTACCTGTGGCTGTAACACTGCTCTTGAAGATGCTCTTACTAATTTTCATGCTGGTCAACAGTGTACAAGAGCCACTGTGTCCTCAACCCCTTGATGTTCCCTCAAGCATCCGTCTTCATTACTGCCTGTATTTCCTTTTTCGTTTTTCTTATTTTTATTGTTGCTGTTTTTCAAGACAGGGTTTCTCTGTTTAACAGACCTGGCTGTCCTGGAACTAGCTCCTTTAGACTAGACTGGCCTTGAACTCACAGAGCTCTGCCTATCTCTGCCTCCCGAGTGCTGGGATTAAAGGCATGCACCACCACTGCCTGGTTACTGCCTTTGTATCCCAATTAAACTATTTGCACTCAAATTACCCTTTCAAGATTGGATAGTAGAATCTGATTGGATAGTCAGGTGTATATGATTATACCCTAGGTCACTGAGCTGTCCAACTTTCAGACCCTGACCATCTAGACTGTGATGGTTATGGTCTCCCTCTTACGGATGGTGTGGACCTCAACTTAGAGCACTCCTAATAGTTCAGAGCCACCAACACCTCAAAGAATCTTGTAGGTTGGACTGGTTATTGGTGGAAAGCTTTACTGGGTTGGTGTCTATGTCCCTCTAGTGAGATCTTAACCTGGTTACAGAAGAGTCTGGCTCCATAACCTTTATTACCAGGATAGTCCTCACTAGGGTAACCCTCGTAGGTTCCAGGAAGTTTCCTCTTCACTAGATTTCCATTTTGCTCTCTAAACATCCACCTCTTTCAGTTGTCTCCCTTGGTATTTCCCTCATCTACCTGATCCTTCTTGTACTTACCCCCACCTGACCCAGTCACTCTACTGAATCTATTCTACTTTCCAAGGGAAATTCTTGCATACCCCCTGAACCACTCTTGTTACTTAGCCTCTCTGCATCTGTGGAGCAACCAAATTTAGCTTAAACCTAGAGTAATGGACAGACCATGTTCAGAGACAAAAATTTTCAAAATTATCTTACCTTGTCTAGGCAAGGTTTGGCAGTCTTTTTTTCTTATATCCTGCTTGCCCTGTCTAGACACCATGCATTTTGTCAGTGGTTGAGGATTGGGCAGTTCTTTGCCCAAAGGCCAGGTTTACTAAGAAAAAAGCAAAATCCAAGTGGAAAGTCTTCAGTGCCCAACATTTAAAGAGGAATAAAACAGTGCTGCCAGGAGCAATCATGCATCACATCAAAAGGATCTTAAGTTCTTTAAATGCCATATTCTAAAGTTCTTTGATGTGAGTTCCGGTGCTTTGAGAGCCTGCCTGAGGACAGGCAAGCCCTGTCTCAGCTCAGCCACATTCCTGGCCAGCAAGAGACAGTGAACTTCTAGCAGACATCCATTGGAGGAGGGATGAGTTTGTTCCTGATGCGAGGGCTTCGGCTAGGAGGAATTCAGACTTTCCCCGGCCCATCGACTTTCTGGTCACCCGGCAGAGGCGGTTCCTCCCTGCGGAGCTCTCCCGAATCCCGTCCCAGCCTTTATCCAGGTACACCTTTCTCTCTTCCCCCCTCCCCTCTGGGCCCACAAGATCTCCCCAGAGCTGCTCCCTTGCATGCTGGGCCTGGGCTGTGGGCTCAGCCTGGCAGGGGCAGTTCCTGTGTTTTGAGAGCCTGCCTAACGACAGGCAAGCTCTGTCTCAGCTCAGTCACATTCCTGGCCAGCAAGAAAGAGTGAACTTCTAGCAGACATCCATTGGAGGAGGGGTGAGTTTGCTCCTGGCCCGAGGGCTTCGGCTAGGAGGAATTCAGACTTTCCCTGCCCCCCTCAACTTTCTGGTCACGCTGCCCTGGGCTATGAGTGCAACCCGGCAGGAGGGAGTGCCTTTGTTTCAATAGACTGCCTGAGGAAAGGTAGGCCTTCTGTCAGTGAAGTCCCTGCCCCACAAGGGAACCTGACCTGGTACCAGAAGATCCAATAGAGAGCATTTGAAGGAAGAGATGGGCAGATGCCAAGGCAAGAACTCCTCCAACAATCTAAAAAACAACATGAAAACACCAGTTCCCAATGACCCTACAATAGAAGGACTTGAACCTCTTAATTCAGAAGAAGCAGAAAAAATGCCATTATGAAAGCAATAGAGTCCCTTAAACAGGATATGAATAACTCCCTTAAAGAACTGGATGAGAAGTACAACAATAAGATTGAAGAAAAGAGTAAAAAACGGATGAGAAATATAACAAAAAGTTCGAAGAAATGAGTAAATCCATGAATGATACACCGGGAAACCAAGAAAAAACAATCAAACAGGTAATGGAAACAGTTCAAGAATTGAAAACTGAAATGGAGGCAATGAAGAAAACACAAAACGAGGGCCGGCTGGATATGGAAAATCTAGGTACACGAACAGAGACTACAGAATCAAGCATAACCAATAGGATATAAGAGATGGAAGAACGAATCTCAGAGTCTGAAGATACCATAGAGAAAATAAATGCTCTGATCAAAGAAAACAGCAAATCCAACAAATTCTCATCACAAAACATTCAAGAAATCTGGGACACAATAAAAAAACCAAATCTAAGAATAATAGGGATTGAAGAAGGAGAAGAACTGCAGATCAAAGGCCCAGAAAATATATTCAACAAAATTATAGAAGAAAACTTTCCCAACCTGAAGAATGATATTCCTATGAAGGTTCAAGAAGCATACAGAACACCGAATAGACTGGATCAGAAAAAAACATCCACTTGCCATATAATAATCAAAACACAAAACATACAGATTAAAGAAAGAATATTAAGAGCTGCAAAGGAAAAAGGTCAAGTAACTTATAAAGGTAAACCTATCACACTTACACCGGACTTCTCTATGGAAACCATGAAAGCCAGAAGGTCCTGGATAGAGGTACTGCAGAAACTAAGAGACCATGGATGCAAACCCAGACTACTATACCCAGCCAAACTATCGTTCACTATCAATGGAGAAAACAAAATATTCCAGGATAAGAACAAATTTAAACAATTCGTAGCCACAAACCCAGCCTTACAGAAAGTAATAGAAGGAAAATCGCAACCCAAGGAATACAACATTGCCAACACTGCTTACAATAATTCAGACATCTAGTGACCCTTCACAAGCTTAACTCAAAGAAGGGACACATACAAACTCTATTAAACAAACAAACAAAAAATAATAATAACCGGAGTAAACAACCACTGGCCATTAATATTACTTAATATTAATGGACTCAATTCACCTATAAAAAGGCACAGACTAAGAGATTGGATACGAAAACAGGATCCAACATTCTGCTGTTTACAAGAAACACACCTCAACCACAAAGACAGACATCTACTCAGAGAAAAGGGTTGGGAAAAGGTTTTTCAAGCAAACGGACCTAAGAAACAAGCAGGTGTGGCCATTCTAATTTCCAACAAAACTGACTTCAAACTAAAATCAATCAGAAGAGATGGAGATGGACATTTTATACTCATTACAGGAACAATTCATCAGGAGGAAGTCTCAATCCTGAATATCTACGCCCCTAATATAAAGCCTCCTACTTATGTAAAAGAAACACTTCTAGAACTCAAGGCAGTCATCAAT
The DNA here is from genome assembly GCF_982192425.1 of Myodes glareolus. NCBI lineage: Eukaryota > Metazoa > Chordata > Mammalia > Rodentia > Cricetidae > Myodes > Myodes glareolus. The sequence goes on along the minus strand of NC_142037.1, from coordinate 20,365,741 downwards.
CCACAGACACTAATAGTAGGAGACTTCAACACTCCTCTCTCACCAATGGACAGGTCAATCAGACAGAAACCCAGCAGAGAATTAAGAGAATTATTAGAGGTATTGAATCAAATGGACTTAACAGACATCTATAGAACATTCCACCCAAATAGGAAAGAATATACCTTCTTCTCTGCAGCTCATGACACTTTCTCGAAAATTGACCACATACTTGGTAACAAAACAAACTTCCATAGATACAAAAAAAATATTAGTAACCACCTGTGTCTTGTCAGACCACCATGGATTAAAGTTAGAATTCAACAACAGTGCTACCCCCAGGAAACCAACAAACTCATGGAAGTTGAACAGTCAATTACTGAATCACCCCTCGTCAAGGAAGAAATTAAGAAAGAAATTAAAGTCTTCCTTGAATTTAATGAAAATAAAGACACAACATACTCAAACCTATGGGTCACTATGAAAGCAGTGCTAAGAGGAAAGTTCATAGCACTAAGTGCCCAATTAAAGAAAACGAAGAAAAGCACACATTGGAGACTTAACAGCACACTTGAAAGCTCTAGAAAAAAAAGAAGCTGATTCACCCAGGAGGTCTAGAAGACTGGAAATAATCAAACTGAGGGCTGAAATCAACAAAATAGAAACACAGAAAACAATCCAAAGAATCAATGAAACAAAAAGCTGGTTCTTGGAGAAAATCAACAAGATCGACAAACCCCTATCCAAATTAATCAAACGGCAGAGAGAAACATGCAAATTAATAAGATCAGAAATGAAAAGAGGGACATAACCACAGACACAGAGGAAATTCAGAGAATCATTAGATCTTACTAAAAAAATTTATATGCCACAAAGTTGGAAAATGTAAAAGAAATGGACATTTTCTTAGATAAGTACCATATACCAAAGTTGAACCAAGACCAGGTGAACAATCTAAATAGACCTGTCAGTCATGAAGAATTAGAAGCTGTTATTAAAAATCTCCCTAACAAAAAAAGCCCAGGACCAGATGGTTTCAATGCAGAATTCTACCAGAACTTCCAGGAAGAGCTAATACCTATACTCCTTAATGTATTTCACAATATAGAAACAGAAGAATCATTGCCAAACTCTTTTTATGAAACTACAGCTACCCTGATACCAAAACCACATAAAGACACAACCAGGAAAGAGAATTACAGACCAATCTCACTTATGAACATTGACGCAAAAGTACTCAATAAAATACTGGCAAACCAAATCCAGGAATACATTAGAAAAATTATCCATTATGATCAAGTGGGCTTCATCCCAGAGATGCAGGGCTGGTTCAACATACACAAATCTATCAATGTAATCAATCATATAAATAAACTGAAAGAAAAAAACCATATGATCATTTCATTGGATGCTGAAAAAGCATTTGACAAAATTCAACACCCATTTATGATAAAGGTGTTGGAGAGACTGGGGATACAAGGATCATACCTAAATATAATAAAAGCAATATACAGCAAGCCGTCAGCTAACATCAAATTGAATGGAGAGAAACTCAAAGCCTTTCCACTAAAATCAGGAACACGACAAGGCTGTCCACTCTCTCCATACCTCTTCAATATAGTACTTGACCTTTTAGCAATAGCAATAAGACAACATAAGGGGATCAAGGGGATTCGAATTGGAAAGGATGAAGTTAAACTTTCGTTATTTGCCGACGATATGATAGTGTACATAAGCGACACCAAAAACTCTACCAAAGAACTCCTACAGTTGATAAACACCTTTAGGAATGAGGCAGGATACAAGATCAACTCCAAAAAATCGGTAGCCCTCCTATACACAAAGGATAAAGAAGCACAGAGGGAAATCAGAGAAAGATCACCTTTCATGATAGCCACAAATAGCATAAAATATCTTGGGGTAACTCTAACCAAGGAAGTGAAAGACCTATTTGACAAGAACTTTAAGTCCTTGAAGAAAGAAATTGAGGAGGATACCAGAAAATGGAAAGACCTTCCCTGCTCTTGGATTGGGAGATCAACATAGTAAAAATGACAATTCTACCAAAAGCAATCTATAGATTCAATGCAATTCCCATCAAAATCCCATCAAACTTCTTCACAGACCTTGAGAGAACAATAATCAAGTTTATATGGCAAAACAAAAAACCCAGGATAGCCAAAACAATCTTATACAATAAAGGAACTTCTGGAGGCATTACCATCCCTGACTTCAAACTCTATTACAGAGCAACAGTATTGAAAACAGCTTGGTATTGGCATAACAACAGAGAAGTCGACCTATGGAATCGAATAGAAGACCCGGGTATTAACCCACAAACTTATGAACACCTAATTTTTGACAAGGGAGTTAAAGCTATACAATGGAAGAAGGATAGCATCTTTAACAAATGGTACAGGCATAACTGGATGTCAGCCTGTAGAAGAATGAAAATAGATCCATATCTATCACCATGCACAAAACTCGGGTCCAAATGGATTAAAGACATCAACATTAATCTGTCCACTTTGAACCTGATAGAAGAGAAAGTGGGAAGTAGTCTACAAGATATAGGCACAGGAGATCACTTCCTAAGCAGAACCCCAGGAGCGCAGACAATAAGAGAAACAATAAATAAATGGGACCTACTGAAACTGAGAAGCTTCTGTAAAACAAAGGACACTGTCAGTAAGACAAAATGGCTACCTTCTGACTGGGAGAAGATCTTCACAAACCCCTCAACAGACAAAGGTCTGATCTCCAAAATATACAAAGAACTCAATAAACTAGACACTAATATTCTAATTAACCCAATTAAAAAATGGGGTACTGAACTTAACAGAGAATTCACAACAGATGAACTTCGAATGGCCAAAAGGCACTTAAGGTCATGTTCAACCTCCTTAGCGATCAGGGAAATGCAAATCAAAAGAACTTTGAGATATCATCTTACACCTGTCAGAATAGCCAAACTCATAAACACCAATGATTGCCTATGCTGGAGAGGATGTGGAATGAGGGGAACACTCATCCATTGTTGGTGGGAATGCAAACTTGTGCAGCCACTGTGGAAATCAGTGTGGCAGTTTCTCAGGAAACTGGGAGTCAACCTCCCTCAGGACCCAACAATTCCACTCTTGGGAATATACCCAAGAGATGCCCTAACATACTACAAAAGCATTTGTTCAACTATGTTCATAGCAGCACTATTTGTAATAGCCAGAACCTGGAAACAGCCTAGGTGCCCCTCAATATAAGAATGGTTAAAAAAGGTGTGGAACATATACACATTAGAGTTTTACTCAGCGGTAAAAAACAATGACATCTTGAATTTTCCATGCAAATGGATGGAAATAGAAAACGCTTAACTGAGTGAGGTAAGCCAGACCCAAAAAGAGGAATATTGTATGTATTCACTCATAAGTGGATTCTAACCATAATTAAAGGTCTTTGAGCCTATTATTTGTGATCCTAGAGAAGCTAAATAAGAAGGTAAACCTGATGAAAATCATGTAGCTATCCTCCTGGAGATTGGAAATAGACAAGAGTGCCAGGTTACCTCGAGTGCATGGGGGGGGGGTTGAGGGGCTGTTGGAAGGGGAGAGGTTTAGAGAGAAGGGAGTAGGGGAGGAATGGGGAAAGGTCGGGGGACTGGGATGGGGGGGATGGAGGAAGGATGGATATGGGATCAGGGAACTATATACCTCAATTAAGGGAGTCATTTTAGGGTTTACAAGAGACTTGATTATATATGGGATCCCAGGTCCAAGGAGAGTTCCCCAGATTGTTCTCTGGACAGAGGAGAGGGTGCCTGAACCGGCCTTGGCCCACAACCATACTGATGAATATTTTGCATATCACCATAGAACCCTCATCTGGCGATGGATGGAGATGGAGGCGGAGACCCACGTTGGAACACTAGACCTAGCTCCCTAGGTCCAAACGAGAGGCAGAAGGAAAGAGAACGTGAGCAAATAAGGCAAGAGGAGAGGAAACCTTCATCCGACGTTGGATGGCGATACAGACGGAGACCTATATTGGAGAACCGAACTGAGCCCTCCACGGTCCAAATGAGGAGCAGAAGGATGAAGAAAATGAAAAAAGAAATCAGGACTGCGAGGGATGCGAGCATCCACTGATACAAGGGGACTGATCTAATGAGAGTTCACCAAGGCCAGTTGGACTGGGACTGAACGAGGACGTGATCCAACCAGATTCTCTGAATGTGGCTGGATTCTCTGAATGTGGCTGGCCCAGAGCCTTTCTGAAAAGCCATTGACAATGACACTAGAACTTGCTTCCTCTGCATATACTGGATTTTGGCGATCCAGTCTGTTTGGATTCTCACCTTCCTTGGACCTGGAGGGAGGGGGGAGGAACTTGAACTTCCCACAGGGCAGGAAACCCTGACTGCTCTTAGGGATGGAGAGGGAGGAGGGGAGGGAGTGGGGGGAGTGGAAGGGTGTTGGGAGGAGGGGCGGAAATGGAAACTTTTATTATTTAATAAATAAATAAATAAATAAAAATAAAGGAGAATTAGTAGGAGGCATACATTTTTCTATCCCCTAAAATTAATAATTTTTGAAATCTGTTTTTTAATTAAAATGTTATTATGACAATTCTGCAAGTTTATAAAACACACACCAAAAATAACGGGACCAAATGTTTACAACCCAGTGAACTTCTACCTGGTTAGCGTACATGAAATCTGCTGTTGTGTTGAAAGCTTAACAAGAACAGACTGGACCTTAAGCTCATTTATTACATAATCACTTAAAATGAACATGTGACCAAATGGTGATCGAGATTACAACACTGGAATTTTAAGACAAAGCATACTAAAGAAATAAACCAATTTTAGAAAAAAAATGAATATTTATGTTATTTCTCCATTTAAGTCTCTGTGCGTTTATTAAGTATACCAGAGAAGTGAATTCACAGAATTAATACGTTTACATTTGTTTTACCCTTTAATTTCTTACAAGGTATATAATTGCATAACAGTATATTTATCTAACAAAACAAAGAAAACTAAATAGTTATTGTTAAAATAAGAGTTTATTCTGAGGAATGTATTCTTGCTGGTACCTTAGCAGTAACAGAATGTCACCATGGTGATGTACAATCCTGATGAATCATCTCAGTGATACCATTGTTATGATAGAATATGAGACCATATACATCATCACTGCCATCAGGATACGTTATTAGCTGCATATATTACCCAAAAGCTAGGGCTTTCATGACATTGAGTTTTTCAGTAAAACTCAATGATAAAGTGTCATCTCTTTTAAAGAAATGCATTATGACAATTCTAAAATGTTTATAAATATAGCATTTACATTTCCCGCATTTCCATCCACAATCTGTCAAACTAGAAACAATGTACAATATATTTGAGAAACATGCTGAATTTGGCACTGGGACATTTAAAAACTTTCCTTATGACATTTCCCAAACTGATTAATCTCAGTTCAAGTCATTCTAACTATAAATACTTGCAGTTATCTCAATCAATAGTATGGTTGTTTGTGTCTGTCTGTCTACCAACATGTGGAAAAAATAATCTATGGCAAACAAGCTGGTTTTAAGGAAGTTTTTTAATGTAGTGTCTTAAGCTAATCAACAAAATTATTTCAATAGTTAAATAATGTTTCAGTGTTTTCTAGCAATTATTAGAATGTTTGGCATTATTTGGTTATAGTATTTATTTGCATGATCAAATCTATATCTGCAAAGAGTTCTAGATGTATCTTATGAGAAAAACTAATAAAGGATAAAGACTATGTCTTAAAAATTAATACAGAATTTTATACTTCAAGGAGTAGTACATATGACATAAATCTACAATTAATAAATTATTTGCTAAATATTTTACATTTACTATCACTTAGATGAAAAGATTTGTTTCAGATTGTTTAAACAAATGTTAAATAAAATTATCAGTAGCATTTGATGTATAAACTATCACCTAACTAAGTAAAAAAAATAAAGTTCTTTGATGTGGTTGAAGGTTATCTATCTATGTGAAATACAATGCCTATGTATCGAAAAGATCTGATTAGTCTAATTACAAGTATGACAAACATGGATGACTATTGACTTATAGTTCTTAAAACTTAAATACGTTAAAGACTAAGACTTCATATTAGCATATTAAATGATCTTTAAACAACTACAGCAAATGAGGACAATGACCTCAAAATGTAAACAATGTATAAATATCTTGATCAGAGGTAGACATGTATAGTGCAATTTGATAAATATATCCTAAAGTTGAATCGATATACAAAATGTCTTAAGCATGTATGCATAAAATATGACAAAATAACTTTGTCTAGGTATACAAGTATTTTAAACAGAAATAGGATCATATTCAATATAACAAGTATAATTTGAATTTGTACCAATATATAAGAATCTATACAAATGTAAATTGTTTATAAACAATAGCTCACAAGTATTCACTCTGTTACTCACTATTATTGAGTGAGGAAGCTCACACTAATCTACCTATTATAACATCCATTTTCCCTTTTTCCCCAAAGATCCCTGAGACAACATAATTTCCACTCCATCCCCTAATCCTATACCAGTTGCAATCAACCCCCAATCATAACCCTGAGGGCAAACATTTTTGGGAGACGGTAAACAACTGTCATGGGGGAAATGTTCTTTCTGTGGAATTCTGTAAAACTAAAATGATAGTTAATTTTAAAGATTACTGTTTGGTAATTGTAAATAGTCTCTGAATAGTTGATAGGGTTTTTCTGAATTCTTATTTGAAGTTCTATACATAAAATTGTAAGAAGGTACACCATTTCAGCTAACCAAGTGGAAACCATTTTGAGCAGCTGGTTTCTAAAACTGATCTTAAAATAGCATTATCAGTACCGTGACATCATATCAACCAGGTGAACTCATTATTCTTCCTGGAAACTTCAAAGATTACTGCAGGAAAATTTATTGTTCATTGTAGAAAATTTAAATATTATTCATAAAGATGTAAATTCAAGTGAAATATACAAAATTTACAAAAATAGGTATGGAGAAAAGTAATTTTTTTCTTCATGTCCCATACCAGATGGCTCCTGGCATGAGAAAGAAACTCTGAATTTTTCTTTTAATGACATGTTTGGATTTAGAGATGAATAGTCACAGTCCAACTTCAAAGACAGCTTTAACTTTTAAGTAGAGGTATATACATGCTCAGGTAATGTAATGTTATCCTGCAGATGATATGTTGTCATAAGTCAGATTTGTCTTTGCTTGATGACTCTTTCTGGATAGCTATTTATTCTTCTTTAGGCATCTAGATGTTCAAGGTCTCTCAAATTTTTGAAGATGAGTTTTTTTCTGGCATAAATAATAACAGAACACTGTCCCAATCCTTATGTGGTTTCCTTACAACCTGTATGATTGTCACCTCTGTGGATGAGCTGTCATTTCTTTCTCAAGAGGTTTCTCTTTCTCAAACTGAATCTTTATTAATTTTGATGGTGTTCATGATTTTTCTTCTCCTGTGGAAACAAGAGCAAAACCCCTTCCCCAATGCAGCACATCTCCTTGCTCCCATTATGAGGTCAACACATCCTTGAAATACACCAGCTGGTTAAATTCAGAGGACTTTTCTATTATCCAGTGTCTCCATACTGTCATTTTTCTTTTCTCATTAGCATTAAGAAAATTCAAGGTTAATAAAGCAATATGTAATCTATTTCTGGGGGTATGGGCATTTTCCATCCCTTTCTGTTTGTTTAACATATCTTTATAGTTTGATTTTATCTTCCTATAACTACCTGACCTGATTATTTAGTATACCTGTAATATGCTTTATATTATAATAAGCAAAGTACTCTTTCTCTTTCATTTTCTTAGAGATATATGCTGGACTCTTATGTGTACTTAGTTCTACAGATATACACCCATGACAGACATAACTTCTAGTAAATGTATGGTTATTGAATCAGCCTTTTCTGAGCTCAAAGCAGTTGCTCTTTGAAATCCTGAATACATGTCAATGGTGTGGTGGATATATTTTAATTTTCCAAGATTTACAAAATGTAACACAATCATCTGCCATATTTTATTCCTTTGAGTGGCCTTGTGTTACTCCCTGTTGGCAATGGTGTTTGTTTATAAAAAGAGCAAGTAGGACATTTCCTTATAATCTCTTTAACTTTTTGCCATGTAATAGAAAACTTTCTTTAAAACTTTGATACTTGCATGATATTTGTTTATAAAATTTTGAGACCTTCAGCATATTTCCAATCTATAATTGATCAATTTTATTATTATCTTGTGCTAGAGGACCTGACAGAACTGTATGAGATTGGATGTCTGTCATTGTATATGGGAAAAAGCATATTCCTGATTTTAACTTGAAACTGAATGAATAATGAAATCAATTTTGTATCATCTGGTATAAATTAAGCAGTTTCAATATGCAAAACAGCTCTTTCTGTATACTACAAATCAGTACCTATATTGAGAGGCTCTTTATAATTCCTTAGTACCATAAAGATAGCATATAATTTTTTTCCTTTTGGACAGAATTATAAGTGCTTTTTCAATCTTATGCAAATCGTCTGATTTTAATCTACCTTTCCTGATTCATTTGCATCATTATAGAATTTAAAAGCTCCATTCATTGGTGTCACTTATAATGTGGGGAGAAATCCAAGTAGTTCTATTCATAACGTTAATTCTATCACTTTTGGGATAATTGTTATAATCTCTCCTAAAAATAGCACAAAGTCTTTGCCAGGGTTCATTGTCTTTCCATAATTCTTTAATTTCATTAATAGTAAAAGGTACTATAATCTCTTCTGGGTCTAGTTGATGAAGTAATTGATAGAATCTCCTCTTAGGATTTTTAGGAGCAATTTTAAGCCCTATTTAGCCAAAACATTCTTTGCTTCTTCAAACATTCTTTTTTAAGGAATCTGCATTTGAATCACAAAGCAAAATGTCATCCATGTACTTGTAAACAATAGATTTAGGAAGTTGTTTACATATTATTTCCAGTGTCTGGCTACAAATTATTGGTATAGGGTGGGGTTATTGAGCAATCCCTGTGGGAGGATGGCATTTAGAACTTGATGCTTTTTCAGTGTTGATTACAGGGTAAGAAGTGAAAACCTGGGTAAGTCATCTCTGATATGGATATGAATAATTTCATTGGTATGGATTTTAAGGTCAATTTTGTTATATGTATATATATTTCTGATCTTGATTGATGTATTGTGATTGTGTAGTTCATTTTAAAAATGTAATGTATAATTAGAAAATATAGGTTGTTAATGGATAATTATCGATAATAGTCAAGCTTGTAGTAATGTTAGTTTGGTTTTCTAGAGGTGCATAGATATATTTCAGATATGCATTTTTCATATCTTTCAAAGACTACAGAACATGGCATTTAATGTTTTAATAACTTAGGACTTTTCATGACAATGAGACACGTCTGCTCCTGGCAGCACCAATCTACTTCAAGAGGAAGAAGGGCATCGAAGAGGCTCCTTATGGAGTTGGTTAGCCATTTGGGCAAGAAACTGCTCTTGCCTGGACTGTTATATAAATTGGACACAGAGAACCCACAGAGAGAGGACTGCTGAACTTGCCTAAAGGTGAGATGATCTTTCGGGGTTCTTGATTCATGAAAGAGTCTGCGAGACATTCTGCAGGATATAGCAGATAGTGACTGAACTGCCTTTGAAATTTCCTGCTTCATGGAAATGTCTCTGGATATTATGGGCCTGAAGGCTGAAGATAAATGCCCCAGCGATACAGAGGAACTTTGGGTGACTGTCCAGGCAGCGAGATGTCTCTGTCATTTCTAGAGCTTTGGAAGTTGCTTACTTCTTGTTTACTTAGGTAATATTATATCCTTCTGGAGTCTTTGATGGAGTTGAAGAATGGATTGTCATAGTTGTAGTTTTCCATTATTATGATAAAGATATAGTTATAAATATTGTGACTGTAATTCTTGCTTGATAACTGTTTTGTTATATGTAATTTTACTATGTTAAAATGAACACCTTTCTTTTTTGTTTAAACAGAAAAAGGGGAAATGATGGAGGAGGGTTATCTGTATATTGTGTTATTTTCATTGGTCAATAAAGAGACTGCCTTGGCCCTTTGATAGGACAGAAAATTAGGTAGGCGGAGTAAACAGAATAGAATGCTGGGAAGAGGGCAATGAGGCAGATGCCATGGAGCCAGTCACCAGGTCAGACATGCTGAATCTTTCCCGGTAAGCCACACCTCATGGTGTGATACAGATTATTAGAAATGGGTTAATCAAGATGTGAGAGTTAGCCAGTAACTAACTCTCTAGAGATAATGGGCCAGGCAGTATTTAAATGAATACAACTTATGTGTTATTATTTCTGGGGCTAAGCTAGCCGTGCGGGAGCTGGGCAGGATGAAAAGCAGGCCTGCCCGCAGCTCCTCACTACACATCTCTTACAGGTACTGGCAATGTTCAATCCTGTTCTTATACCGTCTTTCCCTGCTCATAAGCTCCAATAATTTCCTCAATCATTTCAATTTTCTTTTGTCTTTTCAAATCTTTACTGTCTTTTGTAATGTATGAATATCTTGGTCTGTATATATTTCTAGTGATTTCATTGAAATACCTAACCTCTTGTTCTCATCTGCACATATGAATCCAAGGCATGAAGATTTTCCTTTTAAGGTAACATCTCATCCTTGGACATTATTTGAATAGTGTGTAGTTTGCCTTCTTGGAGAGATACCTTGTTTGCTAACCTATCATAACTTTTTAAAAAGATTTGATTGTCAAATTCAGTAGTATGAATTCTTTCAGATAATTTCTCAATATCCTTTGACATGGATTAAAATTTGCCTGTCAAACTAATGTTATCCTTTTCAATATATAGTATGAATTTTTTCATGGAACTTTTGATTTTCAATGGTATTAATCCTTTCAGCTAGCTGTTCATTATTAGTCTGGAAAGACTGTATCATTTCTACAAGTGGTTTATTCTTTGATCTGTTATCAAACCATTTTCTTAAGGATATGATATAATAAAGAAAATTTTTTCCTAATAACCAATAAATGGATGTATTAGAAGCCATATAAACCTTGCAGAATATAACCCATAGGATAAATTCCTGGATGGTAATATTGTCTGTGTTATATAACTTTCGAGTTTATTGATTTATTTATTAATCAAATAGTTGCCTTTGTTATGAGATTTCAGTAAATTGTTGAAGGTTTAATAATCTTTATTGTTCACCACATGTCGTTTTTGCAGTCGCATGGTAAAGAGAAGCTACTGGCTGCAAATGCACAACTGGAGGTGTCACAAACAGTCCTGCGTGACACTTGGGTATTTTGCCTTGATACGTGGTTAAATACTGACAAATATGCTTTGCTTGACAAATAAAAAGCAATTAAATCAGTTCTGTATACAAAACAAGGAGCCCAGAGCTCACGAGCAGGGAGCACAAACTGGAAGCTATGTAAGTCGCTAGAGGCAGGAAAAGAGGCAGTTGTGAGGGAAAGAGTGCAGGAGCCTGGGTAATTTCCAATTTGCTGTGCTTAGCTCTGTTGTCATGGGGTTTTGCAAAAAAAATAAAAAAGCAAAACAAAACAAAACAAAAACACTTAGTAAGTAAAATCAAGCTAGGCGGATGGGGTGGGAGACCTTATGGACCGTGGACCTTTCAGGCCATTCAGACTGTTCTAACAGGTATGTGTGGAGTTGGGATACACGTGGGCACCAGAGGAAAAAGGATCCTAAGAAGAAATAACACAGTAGCTCAGAATTGAGTATAGTAAAGGGTAATGTCTTTAGGGGAGACTCACAGATCACAGTCCTCTGCATGAATGGGGAAACAGAAACCGAATCCAGCAGCCAGAAGAGGGGGAGGATACTTGTTTATAAGTTTGTTGGTAAGGGTGAACTGTGATGGACTTCCTAGTTTATGTTTATAGGTATTTGTTCATAGTGAAGAGGAAGGAACCTGTTCAACATCTCAGTATGATGGACAAACACATTAGAGATGCACAAACAAAAATGACTTGATTTTAGTATTGTTGCTGGTTTTGACACTGTTTTGATGCACTGTTATAGATAGTAACAAGGTAACACACTTGTGTAAAAATCCTATTACACAAGAAAAAACAAGAGTTTAATAACTTACTTGCCCCATCAAGTCCATATATAGAACATAGATAATATTCAGTCTACCTTCAGCAGCTTGCAGTTCCTCAGTGTGCTCTTATTTAAGACAGTTAGCAAATGGTCACTTCCTAAGGAGAAGTTACTTTTATACATTTTTCCATTATTGCTGTATTCTGGGATCTATGCTTGAACTTTACTGCCTAGCCTGTTTTGTACAGATCAGACTCTCAGTGACTCACACATATTTTTCTGTTTCATTGAATTATTGGATTCCCTGATTTTAGTGTCTTCTCCTAATAATCTATGCCATACACTGAAATAATGTGTCCTCATATGAGGGATAGCATCAACAATATCTGTGCTTTGCATGGCACCCTTCTTTTGGCTAGTTTGCCTATGCAACTAAAACTAAATCTCTTTATAGGGCTCTCAATGCCTCTACCATTTGCATTTGCCTTTCTGTTTCTTCCCATTAAGTCTATGTCAAAAAAACAGTTTAGGAAATACACGTTAGTATGAGCAGCTTTGCCTATATTCCTCCGTTCCCCTTGTTGACACAATTTGAATGCTTTACTCTATCTTATTCCTTCCTGAGAAAGCATCTTAATGATTTTTTTTAAAGTATCCCTGTTCAGAGCTGGAGAGACTTCAGGGTTTAAGAGCATGCACTTAAAAACAATTCAGTCCCCAGTACCACTGGGTCAGCTCCCATCATACTGTATGTCCTGTTTCAGGTGACTTAGTGCCTTCTTCTGGCCTTTGCAGGCAATGAAAGCACATGATACACAATCATGCTTTCAGGAAGAAAGCAACTATTACATATAAAATAAATCAATCTTTTATAGAATAATCCCTTTTCATTCTAATAAATGGCTATTCTCCCCTCACTTTAGAAGCACTGCCACTTAATCACCAACTCTGAGAAATAACCAATGGGTAAAAAGAAACTTTCAATAGTGCCACTAAATTTACAATATACTTTCTTATGTATTTCATATTTATTCCTCATATTAACTTTGTGAACAAAGCAAAATCCTATAAATAATCATGTTAGTAAATAAGTAAACTGTTCTTCTGGAAAGAGGAGTCAATAGCCATGATTTCAGAAACGCTGAGCATGCTTTTAGATGAGCAGAGCACACTCTAATTCCACAGGCTCTCTGCAGTCAAAGTTCCTGCAAATAAGTGGTTGCCAAATCATCCCCCAGAGGATGCATTCTTTCAGGAATGTGTTTACCTGAGATATCTTTCACAATGGCAGACAATGCACTTAGAGTTCTCTGAGAAGCTGAGTTTTTCCCCAAATTTTTGCTATGCAGCTCAAAGACCAGCATAGTTATGGTGTAGGAGGGTCTTCTTTCTACGTGTTGCTTTCCATATTCCAAATATTGTTTATAAATTTTCTTTTACATTTAAAGGGTGATATGATATAGATATTAATTTACATTGGTATAAATTTTACTTTATTGATACAAGTTTAAGGTCAATTTTGTTATATGTATATGTATTTCTGATCTTGATTAAGGTATTGTAAGTGTGTAGTTCATTCAAAAATGTAATGTGTAATCAGGAAATATAGGTTCTGAATGGATAATCATCAATAATATTCAAGCTTGTTATATAATATATAATATATTCATGTTAGTTACGTTTTCTAGATGTATAGAGATGTATTTCAGTTAGATAGGCATTCATTCTTCATATCTGTCAAAGACTACAGAATATGGCATTTTAAATATTTTAATAACTTAGGGTTTTCATGACAATGAGACACATCTGCTCCTGACGGTACCAACTACTTCAAGAGGAAAATGGGCATTGAAAAGGCTTCTTATGGAGTTTCATCGTCATTTGGGCAAGAAACTGCTCTTGCCTGAACTGCTTAACTGGACACAAAGAACACACAGAGAGAGGACTGCTAAACTTGCCTAAAGGTGAAATGATATTTCGGGGTTCCTGATTCATGAAAGAGTCTGCAAGACACTCTGCATTATACAAAAGAAAGTGACTAATCTGTCTTTAAAATTTCTTGCTTCATTAAAATGTCTACTAGATACTATGGGCCTGAGGGAAAAAGATGCCCCAATGGTACAAAAGAACCTTGGGTTACTTTACAGGCAGTGATATGTCTCTGTCATTTCTAGAGTTTTGGAAGTTGCTTACTTTTTATTTATTTAGGTAATATTATATCCTTCTGGAGTCTTTGATGGAGTTAAAGAATAGATAGTTATAGTTTTCCTTAGTTATAATAAAAGATAAACTAGATATAAATATTGTAAATGTAATTCTTTCTTGATAACTGTTTTGTAATATGTAATTTTACTAATGTTAAAAATGAAAGCCTTTCTTATTTGTTTAAACAGAAAAAGGGGAAATGGTGTAGGAGGGTCTTCTTTCTATTATGGTTGAATGAAGAAAACTGCCTTGGCCTTTTGATAGGGCAAAACTTAGATAGGTGGGAAAAAGATAACTGGATGCTGGGAGGAAGAAAGTGTCAGGGAGAGTCGCCTGCCCTGAAGCTGCCAGGTCAGATATGTTGAATCTTTCCCAGTAAGCCATGAGCTCATGAGGACATACAGATTATTAGAAATGAGTTGAATCAAGATGTGAGAGTTAGCCAATAAGAGGCTAAAACTAATTGGCCAGACAGTGTTTAAATGAATACAAATTGTGTGTTGCTATTAAGGCAATTTAACATATATTTGTTTGATACCTGGTTTTCTTTGTCCCAATGGTAGACAATACTAAATATTTCTGTGAGACAGATAAACAATGTATATCAGGAGAATGGAGAACACAAAAGTTTCCAGATGTCTCAGCCTGAAGGGAAGAGCTGCCTCATATTCTAAAGTGGATTAACGGGCAGATGTGGGGTGTAAATAAATCTAAGCATGGGAAACCTTATATCCAACCAACTTTACTCATCATGAAAATACATCAGTTGTGCATTTCCAGTTTGATCTCTTCTTCCAAATGCCTGGGTCAAGATTGTTGGAGCAAAGTCTTGGAGTAGGAGTCATGGTAATTATCTGCTTCCCATACTCTTGAAAGCCACTTTTCCTGATCTGTGTGTTTACCACAGAGCCTTACACGTTGCATGTGATTCTATATGACACAAGAGCGAATGTCCGAGTCTATGGGCTTCTGATTACAGCCATCCGTATAAGGGTATCAGCATGATTCACTTACCAAGAAATCTCACCTGTGAGTGCTTGTGGTCTAGACTAAATTCAGTAGGTACCCAGTAGCCTACTTTTATTTACTAAGACCTGTATTGCAAACCTTGAGCTGGAAACGCGGGTTGCACAAAACCGGGTTGGTAAGAAAGTGTGTATGAATCTAGCAGGAGCAGAGGGAGCAAGAAAGTATAACCAAATATTTCACAAATCATTCTCACAAAATAATAAACCAAGGAAAAGTAGATAAATTTTTATCAGAAGTATGTGTATATGAATGTATGTATGTGTGTACTTTTTATGTACATTCATTACCCTAAATACCCAGGATACATATATCTCAGTAACATTGGTGATTTCAGACATCTACCAGAGACTTGAGACCTGTCTCCTTTGGGTGAGGCTTCAAGTTTATTGACTAAGTGTTGTGTAGACATTTGTGTGCAGTTTGAAGGAAAATCAGCAGAGGGTGCTGCCTCTTCAGATGTGGTTAATGTCTGCACCCATGTGGTGGCTTCACATGACAGACTGTCACTACACAGAAGGAGACCTTTGTTTATGAGTAAGGAGTTTCAATAAGGTCCCGAGGAGACTTGCCCTGTGAGTTTGGTTAACTCAAGAACCAAGTGTCATTCGCATCTATGAACATGCTTCTTGACGTCTGCTCAGTTCTTCTGTTTTTCTTAATGCTCAGTAAGTTACATTTGCCTAAACAATGAGGATGTCACTTTCTTACAAGTATGGAAGTCTGTGCCTTTCTTCTTCGCATAGAAAAATTATTTCTTCCTTTTTTTTTTTAATTTTCAGAGAGGAGCAATGGAGACTCAGTGACCCAGACAGAAGGTCTTGTTACTTCTACAGAAGGGTTTCCTGTGAAGCTGAACTGCACCTATGAGACTACTTCTGGAACTCCTTACCTTTTCTGGTATGTGCAATACCCGAAGAAAGCCCCTCAGCGACTTCTGTGGAGCGCCACAGACAACAAGAGGACACAGCACCAAGGGTTCCACGCCACTCTCCATAAGAGCAACAGCTCCTTCCACCTACAGAAGTCCTCAGCACAGCTGTCAGACTCTGCCCTGTACTACTGTGCTCTGAGTGGCACAGTGAGGGAGACTGCAGGGGAAGCTGCACACAAACCAAGGGTGCAGGAGGGCTGAGGGGAGTGGTCTTATGAGGGAGACCTTTATGCCTTGTCTATATGGGGTTTACTCAGCTCCTGAAAATCAGTAACAGATCTCAGGTCATATCCCTAGAAAACTAGGAATTTGGGAGACATTCTGACAGAATAGGGTGGAAGTCACTGACAGAGACAACATGGGTTTTGATCCCCTTTAATACTGTTCTCCCCTGAAGTGGAGGATCTCTCGCAGAGAACATCTCCAGGAAAACTCAGACATGGGTTTTATAGCTACCAAGATGTCTCACAAAAATTAGTGATTTAAATTTTCTGGCAATATTCTGTTGTTACCCCATAAATTTATGACCAAATGAAAACATTAAACTCTAGTATTTAAAAATCTGTCTCAATCTCACCCCAGATATTATTTATATTTTTCCTCTCCTTGGTCCACGTTATAGAGAGTTCAGTCTAACTTCTAGTCTCAGTTATTGTTCATTTGTTGTGAAGAGAAACCATAAAGTAGACAATTTATATTGGGGACTTGATTATAGTTTCAGTGTGTGAGCCATGATGATCACTGTAGCAAGTATAGTATCAGACAGTCAGTTAGGTCTCTGGAGTAGTAGCTAAGAGCTTAAATCTGATCACCAACAAGAGGCAGAGAGCAAGACTGGGCCTAGGTTGGGCTTTGAGATTCCAAAGCCACCACCAGTGACACACCTCCTGTGACAAGGCCACACCTACTATTCTGTACTAAACAGTCCACCAACCCAGAATCAAACATTCAGATAGATGAGCTGATGGGGCCTTTCTCATTGAATCCTTCAAACTCCCCAACAGCAATCAGTGAGTTAATCTGCTAAGCAAGCAAAACTGTTGGAACTCTTGAGATAAGGACCAAATGGTAGCTCTTTTCTCTTTACTATACACCATGCAGGAGGCAGCCTGACCCTGAATGGCTCTTGAGAAGTCCTTCCCCTTCATGTCCACTCTCACAGGCCATTGCACTTTGCTTAAATCCTGAGTTCATGGTACAGTCGCTTACCTGGGATTAGAGGTAGGTTCTCTGATAATTCTTCTACAATGTAAGAAAGGAAGCCAAGGTTTTGCTCAATCTCAATTCTGGAAACAAAATACTGGTTTAAAGAAAATTCTCTACTACTCATATTTATCTCTCTGAGAAGGAAGAAAGATTTGAAATCAAAGGCCATTGTGACCGTCAAGAAAGATTCGTGTTTGTGCTCACGAAGAACAACAAATTAGCATATGCTTTCTTACTGTTTAGGAGACAAAATTAAATGTCAAACAGCATTTTTAAATTAAAAAAACTACTTTAATGACACATCATAGATAGAATTTCTCACAACAGTGCTTGTCAAGCCTGGAATGAATGCCAAATGCAGTAAAAGAAACCCCACAAGTGCCAGGCACGGGAACCCACCCTTCAAGTTGTTAGTTGGATACCTCCAAAAATTCTGCATCTTTCCACAGAGATACTAGGTCTTCCAAGTTCTTTGCTGCTCTATTCATAATCACTGTGAATTGGAAACACTCTAGATGTGCATCAACTGATGAGTGAATTGTGAAAATGTGGCACATTTACACAGTGGGGCATTTTTCAACGATAAGAAATATGAAATTTTGATAAAATTTCAGGTAAATGAAAACAGTCCTCTCGAGCAAGGTAACCCAGACATAAAAAAATAAGCAGAGTATTATCTTAAGTATTTGAACTCTACTTATAATATGTGTGCTTCATTTGGAATGGAATAGATGTTAGATATCAATAAGAGGTTGTGAGGGAGGAGGACATCTACAAAGGTAGTGAAAAATATATCCGTAAAATGTTAAATGGAACAGGTATAATTAATAGGGGAGTGGATGACGGTGTTGGCTAAAGGGAGGAATGTGAGAGCAGAATAATTAATACTAAAGTGTAGCATGATTAATAAAAACCCAGAGACAGGTACTGAGGTTTGATCAGAAGGTCAGAAAAGCAAAATGGACAGCCACTGGCTCTTACCTCTACTTCAGTCTAAAATGGCATTCTACCTCCAGGATTCCTCAGAATAAAACTATGTGAGAGTGGTGTCTCTTCCCATCTTATATTCCTCTGTGGGGCTGGGATTAAAGGTGTGTACCACTACTGTCCAGTTTATATGTCAAACTAGTGTGTCTACTGGGATTAAAAATGTGTGTTACTACTAACTGCAATGTAAGACTGACCAGTGTAGCTCTTTTACTCTTAGGCAAGTTTTTATTTATTAAAATACAAATGAAATGTCATTATATTAAAGACATTTTGAATAAAATGGTGTAAGAAATCTGTTAAATAAATTTCCTGAAACACATACTCCAACCAAGGTGGAGCTTAGCAATAACCTGTGAATATAAACACTTAGAAGGCAGTTTGATGTGACCATTTAGCTAAATAACAGCAGTCGTTTACTTTTAGGGCTTATGACCTCCTGAATCATGGGATTTTGGGTCTTGTTGTGATACTGGGTATGAATTCCCTCCTGTTTACCAGACTTCATATCAAATCAGAAAGCATTGTTATTCTGTAGCAGTGAGGACAGTATTGCACCAGTGAACACATAGTACCTGAAAGTTCAGTACTGTAGCATGCAGGGTCCAGCACTGGTTAATACTATTGCTATCCTTCCTTTTCCAGCAGCCTCCATAGTACCTTCTAGCACTATGAAATCTAACTAGTAGGGAAAACCTTTCCCCAGTCAATTCAAGATTGATTTCTCTATGTCATGCAGCAGTAGAATGTAGTGTTTTTATATGTAGGATCTCACCATTAAGTTATGATGGGCAACCAAGAACCAAGACAATTGCCTGTATTATTTTCATACCTCTGGGGCCTCTGAACAACCATGTCTGGAACTGAGACTTCTATTTATTAAATTCACCTAATTTCTCCACAGCTAATTTTATGCATGTAAAATCATAATATGAGAGTATGAATGTGATAAATTATGATATTAAGATATTCCTTTCAGAAAATGTAAGTCAAATATCCAGATTGGAATAATATTTATTGTGGGGTAAAGAACGCATGCTCCAGAGTACCTTACCCAAACAGACTCAAGATCTCAGGAGATCCTAGTGATATGGTCACATAGTCTTCAGTTTAAATTGTGTTTTTTCGTTTTAAAGGAAAACACTTTGAAGACTGTTCTTTGCCAAATATCCCTCAATTTTAATTTTCATTAGCCAGGTGATGGTAAAGAGACCATAATCATATTTTGGTTCCAGTTAGGTTGAATGACTGAGTTGAACTTTTTCACGTGACCCACTGTCTTCTCATTGTACACACATATATAGTTACCAAGATTTCACAGCTTCTATTTAATGGTGTTTTACATTGTGTCTATTTGTTTCTTGGTTCCCTACTGAAAGTCATGTTGGTTTGGGTTATCTCCAGTCACTTTCTGGTGTTGGAATTGGGATCTCTCCTCTCTGTTTCCAATGTTCTTTCCACTCTTACTGCTCACTGTTACCACCTGTACACTCTGATCTGTCTAAAAAAAAAATCTGTCCTTTGTGTTCTTACTTGGACACCAAAATTTTATCATTGAATGCTACTTATTAACACAAAGACTCACAAAGGAGAAAGGGAGGAAGGGAGGGAAAGAAGAGGGAGACTATTAAACACTCAAAATATCTTGTAAGAGGGAGAATTGTGGTAGTGGAATTGAAATGTGATGTTCATAACGCTCTTGCCCCATGGTGTCCATGCATGGCACAGTCTCCTCCTGTGGGCAAGACATGACCCATGATACTTCCGAATCAAGTTGTATTTTATAAGAATGGCAAAGGAACTGCTCAGGAAACTAAGTCTATCAACAGTGAGATACATGTGAAATTTAATTCTGAGTTCAACAAAGTAAAGACTGTCTCTAAACTTGCTGGTTATTTTTTAATATACAGTTAAAATGTTTATTCAAATTTTACTCTCCAATTTACTATTAATATGCTAACATATCTGAAATATTCCTATCAACATCAATTACAACTTTTTCTTGGTCAGTTTGATGGCATTGTGCAGAACTCTGGAAACTGCCGTGTTCTGATTCCTATGTGCCTGGTGATCGTTCTGAAATCTGTAAGGATGCTGAAATTTCCTCACTCTAAAATATCTTATTTTCCCATTTCATGTCATAACTATGATTTTAAGAAACTCATAAGCTTCTCCATAGAAAGAATTAAACTTCCTCTGTGCATGATGAAAAGTCTTAGATTCACAGTAAGATGTCAGCAAAGATGGGTGAGTTCACTGCCTCTGTGAACTTGTTATTTCTCAATTGTCCTCTAGAGGACACTCCTTTCTAAAAAGTAAATGGTGTATTTATAGATTAGAATAAACCCATATAAACCTTCCTCCCCCAATACCCTGCCATGCCTTTCTCTGCTTATGGCCTTTCATGACTCTTTGATCTTATGTTTCCTGTGTTCTACTACTGCATGTCTTCCTCTTGAGCCTCACTTGCCGTAATGGTCTGGTTCTAGTTTCTTGGCTTCTGCAGGGAGAAGGGTGCATAGAGGGTTCGGGAAGGAGATGTAGGGGAGTAGAGTGATGGTGGGTTCTATCTGAATACATTATGGTAATGTATGAAATCAATAAACTGTTATTTTATAAACCAATTCCAGTGATGCAGCAGAACATACTTTATGCAGATGCCAGAGACAGACCAAGGAAAAGACAGTCAGTGTCTCTTTTCACTGTCTCTCCAGTGTCCCCAGGATGAAGGTATCCACACTTCCTTAAGCTCAGAGCAAGCTCTGCCAACCTCTTTTACTCTTCAGAGTAAATACTCTTGTATTTGCTTCCTGGGATTCTCCAGGAATGTAGGAGCTGCTTCCTGCTCACCGTGGTGACCTTGCTCTGTATCCTGAGGCTCAGAGTAGCCCTACTGCCCACTGTCACTCTGCTTTAGGCCCTAATCAGTAGAAAGAATACTGCTGTTTCCCTATGAACATGGCCTCTCCTTTTGCCTGAGCTTCCCACACAGCACTGATGCTGCAGGAGGATGCTCAGTTGGTGTCCCAGTCTGATGGCTGCATCTGTGCATCTGCAGCTTCTGCTCTGTATCTGAGGGGCTGCTACTCATGTGTTGTCCCTCACAGTCACTTCCTTCATGTGCAACACCCTCACCTGGGTCTCCAGAACCTTCTAAATTCACACCAGAAAACCAGCTTGTCTCAGGCATGGGAGGGTTTTCAGTCTGAGTGCAGGAAGAATGATAACTCTGTTTACTTGGAGATCCCTGACAGTGGGTCTCAGGGAGCTGGCATTTCTCTGCCCTGGGTCACAAGTGCAGAGCTGGACACAAACCACCTTAGAATTGCAAAATAAGAGACCAGGGCCATAGACTCAGGCACTTTCAAGGAATTGGCATGTCCTGTAAATACAACAGTACAGAAAAAGTGGAATCTTGAGAAATGCTTCATGTGTCTGGTATAGATTTGAGTTGTCATTTATTTTTCGTTTTGGAATAAAAGATCTGTGCTCTTTTCTTCAAATTTTATCCTTCACAGCATTGTGTTACCCTAGTCAAAATTCTACCAAATTATCCTACAGTATTGGAAGTCACTGTTAGAGACAATGGTGGACTGAGATTCAAAAAGGTTGGTTGTGTTTTGTGGGATATTAGATTGCAGTGTGTGAAGAGGTGTTTTTGTCCTTCCTTGTCTGTCTAAGGCACCTTCTGAATGGTTTAAAAAATCAGTATGAACAATAGCTTAGGAGGATATACACAAGACTTCCAGGCAAAGAAAGGAACTCTGGGAAGAATCTGGAGCAGGGGATTAGCCAGTGAGACACAGAGAAATTTGGATATACACTATGAATGAGGTAATGAGGGATATGGCAGAATTTAGATTAATATAAATGGGTTAATTAAATTTTTAAGAGTTAGTGGGAATAAGCTTAAGATAAGGCCAAGCTTTCATACTTAAGAAATGTTGGGTCATTATTGGAAGCTGGTGGTACAAATAAAGCAAGGTTATTGCTGTGAGTTATTGATGAGGCAATTGCTTATTTTTCATAACTAGTCTCATTTCTCAAGCAATTATATTTATGGTGAAAATTTTGAAATGCATTCCTCTATTTTTATGAACTCAAGTGCATTGTTTCCTGAATTCACCATGTGCAACAGCACAGCAGCTGCTGGCCCTGTCACTGAGGATGCAGCAGTCCTGCATTAGCTTCCCCAATCCACTTCCTTCCTATGTGGTTATATTTTTAAACTACATTTAGAACAAACTGTGACACTGCAGGAATGTTCCAATTTTAAGATGCATTCTAGAACTATGAAACCATTACATTACACTGTCATTATGCTCCTGTTTTATTTTTGTTGCTGTTTGTTTTCCTTTTTCCTATTGCGGTCACTTCAGTTATTTCACAGGTGAAGGTTGTTTTCAATGTGTATGATAGTGGGTCTGTGTAAATGTCTAGTACACTTAGACAGGTTCTGGGGAGAACAGAAGAGGGAACTAGGTCCCCAGGAGTTCGAATTCGAGGCAGCTGTGAGCCACCAGAAGTAGATACTGTTTAGGGAACTAAGGGCTTCTGGAAGAACAAGGACCCTTATCTGCCAAGCCATCTCTGAGGCCCCAGTAAATGGTTTTAGTAAGAACATACATCTGTTTCCTGGATAAACCATTAGCTTGCTTCTCTGAGTGTGCCAGGTCTTCTTACAGCTGTGGCTTGTTCTCCATGGGAGGGGCTAGTCCTCTCTTACTTCCAGGACCCCCAACCGCATACAACCAGTTTTTTCAAAATGCTACCCACTCTATTGTAGAGCGGGACTGCTTGTTCATTTCCAGGCTGCCCAGACCAGAATAATGACACATAGATTGTATGAATTAAAACACTGTTTGGCCAGTATCTTAGGCATAATTCTAACTAATATTAACCCATTTATACCAATCTGTTTATTGTCACTGTGTTATGGCCTACTGTTAAGTTTCTGGCTGAGATCTGTTGTCTTTCTCCTTTAGCAGCTGCATGGCATCTCTCTGACTCCACCTATTTTCTCTATATCACTGTTCAGATATTCTGCCTGGCTCTACTCTACTAAGCCATTGATCAAAACAGTTTCTTTAATAACCAATGGCCATAAAATATATTCATAGCATACAGAGGGGAATCTCACATCACCCTGTGCTTTACCCAGACTCTCTCTCAGCCAGGTCTGGTTTGGGAGGAGCTTCAGGCTTCATAAGCTGGGAGGGAACTCATCAGTGTCTGGTCTGGCAGGGTTCCTAGGTGGAGCTGACTGGATGTAGGAGGGGAACTTCAAGAACCACCTTGACACCACAGTCCAGGAGTTGGTTACTTGCTTCTGTCTTTAGCTGTCAGACAAACACCATGAAGAGGCTGCTGTGCTCTCTGCTAGGGCTGCTGTGCACCCAGGTTTGCTGTGAGTCTGGCTGTTCACATTCAGGGGACAGAGAGGATGCTGTTCAGCACTAGGAGGATAGGGAAGCAGTTCAGGAGTTCTGCAGATCAGAGAATATGAGTCAGAGAATAGAGTGTTCAGGTTTCTGTGTATGCTCAATGACTATCATTTGTGTCTTTTTCTCTGTTTCTAATCAGGGGTGAAAGGGCAACAAGTGAAGCAGAGTCCAGTGTCCTTGGTTCTGCAGGAAGGAGAGAATGCAGAGCTGCAGTGTAACTTTTCCACCTCTGCAAGCCAAGTACAGTGGTTTTATCAAAGTCCTCAGGGACACCTCATCAGCCTGTTCTTCAATCCTTCTGGAACAAAGCAAAGTGGAAGACTGAAGTCCACGACAGTCACTCAGAAACGCTGCAGCTCTTTGTACATTTCCTCCTCTCGGAGCACAGACTCAGGCACTTATTTCTGTGCTGTGGATCCACAGTGCTCCACACACACCTGCAGCCAGCACATAAACCTTTAGCTGGGTGGCTGTGACCCAAGAAGAACAACTGCCTTCTTAAGTATCCCTTTTTGGTATTGGTAGAGTTATAACCTCAGGTAGGGTTTTGGTCTCAAAGGTTTGGGACTTTGGTTTCATCTTCAGTTCTCAATATATACTCCTCCCTGAAGCATGAATGTTCATCTTAGAACTATCAGAGAAGCTAATGGGAGGGCAAAATCAATGTGATCTTTTAGCCTCAGTGTGATGAACTCATAATAGATAATGGGAAAAGGAAATGAAAGGCAAAGACAGGCTTCCAGGTAGACAGAGTTAGGGGTAGTGAAGAGAACACACACTACAGAAATAGCAAGAACATCAAACCATGAAAGATACAGAATTTACAATAACTATATAATCTAGTTTCTTTTATGTTGCTGTGATAACACTCTCTGAGACAAAGCAACTTAGAAGGTCCAGAGATTTACTTAGCCACTTCCATGTCATGGTCCATCTTTGGTGGTAATCAAGGCAGGAACTCAAAAAGGAGATTCAAACACAAATCATTAGGAATTCTGTTGCTAACTCACTCAAAGACTCATAATTAAGAAATTTTCTTATGTGACCCAGGAACACTTTTCCACAGAATGGTGACACCTGCAGTTATACACTATCCATTCAATACATAAATTTTAAAAAGTTGGTGGAGTTTTAATGTTAATTTTTTGAACTTACAGAAGAATTTTGGGAATATCGAAGGGTTTAATCTTCTAAATCATTAGTTAGAATTACCCTTTCATATATTTAAGTATGCTCATCACTGCTTTGAAGTTTTCTAGATGAAGATCTGAATGTCATTAAAAAAATAAGAGAACAGCAACTATGAGAAAATACTCAATATATATCATGTTCAAATTGCTTTAAATAGAATATCAGAAATATGCTTACAACTCAAAAAAATGAGAATGAGTGACTAATCCTAAAATGAATCATATGAGCACACCCTGTGCAAAGAAATGTGTATGTGGTAATGAAAAATGATTAGGATGTAGTTAGAGATTGTGCTGGTTTAGTAATTAGTGGTTGTGGTTCCCCTCCAAGATCCATGTGTTTTCTAGCAGATGGAGGCCACTGTAGAAAACACAGCAATCAAGGTCTAGTTCCTATGGCTATGTCTACAATATAATTCTTGTAATACAGTTCAGAAAATCCTGAAGAAGAGGGGGGAAGATGATAATAACTAGAGGGTCAGGATTTTGCTGTAAATTGTATCTCCTAAGAATGTGAGAAGCTGCACACGTGAAGACATGGCCCTCTAAACGTGAGCTGAAAAAGATCAACAATGACATGTTAAGGTTCATGTGGAAAGAACACAAAGCATCAATCCTAGCTCATGAGCTACTGTCAGATAGAGACATAGCTTTTCCCAGAGAAGATTATATCAATTGGTTATCCAATATAGACTGATCAGTCTTGAAATACTTACAATCAACAAAGTACAACTGAGAGGTGGCATTTACATATTTAGGAATAAATATGTTTATATGTACATGTGTAGCAATAATTAAAGAAAGAATTGGCCATAAAGATGCATTAGAACAAGGAGGGAATTATAGAAAATTTAGAAGAATGAATTGATATCAAAAAATAAATGATAAAAATTGAGTGAAAGAAAAATAAAGATTTTGGTTTAATTATCACCATGTGAACAATCAGTCTCTGTAAGGGGACAATAAAATAAGAATCAAATGAAATTCAGACATTTTATTATTATATAATAATAACATTTTAATATCAAAATAAAATAGAGTTTTATTGTAAATAGCAAGCATTATATTTTCATTTTGTTTTATGAATGACTCTTCTCATTCGCCAGAATGAAGTAGTTTTAGGCACAATAGAAAGATAGGGAATCATGAAGATTCATGGTGAAAGGAAAGGAAAGGGAAGGAAAGGGAAGGAGAGAAAATTAAGTTATAGGTAACCTCAACATAGACACAATTACTTTCCATGGATCAAAACTTAATAGTTTTCCTGGATAAGAAAGCCAAACATTTCTCCCTGAACATCACATGCATCTGCCTGGAGATTCTGTCATGTACTTCTGTGCTGCAAGTGCACCCTGATTCCCAGGTACCTACAGTCTCTCCTCAAACTTTCAGTCTCTCCTCAAACTTTCCAGGAAGTCTGAAATCCCATCCACTTCCTGTGACTCAGGCCTTCCAGTGTAGCATTTGTCAGTTGTTAGTTTGCAAGAACCAACTATAGCATAGCCATTAAAAACACAAAACAAAAAAAGATTTATCTCAAGTCACTGGAAATCATTTTGGACAATTTTCTTCTTCCCTCATTTTAAAAAATAATTCTAAACATTGAAATAAAATTTTATCTTCCTCTTTCCCTGTTTGAAGCATGTGGTGATTCTCACAGAGAAGCAGAACTCACTGTGTTGTAGAGATGAAGAGACTGCAAAACATTCAGTCCCAAGTGGGACATCATCATAGACCCTTCTCCAAAGGTCAGAGGTCACTGAGACAGAGGAAGCAGAGAGAATGTTAAAAGCCATAGGTGGGGTGTGACTACAAGGAGAGAGAGTTTTCTGGACACAGCAGGGCAGCTGCACATATGAACTCACAGAAGTCTACAGCACACATAAGACTGGCAAAGGATCTGATCAGACAGAGTTCCAGCACGAAGAGGGAAGGTGGACATCACCATCCATAACTAAGGAACTATATGCAGTTGGCAGCTAATTGGAGAAGGATTCAGGTTTATTTATTGATGCAGCTCCAGGAACATATACTATCCTCCATCTAAGAATATGCATTGTACAAACTGTAATTTACACCTGGATGAATTTTATTTTATTTGATGGCAGGGAACACAAAACTGGGTTGATAAGGAAGAGTGAATGGATCTGGCAGTATTGAAGGGAACAGGTGGGTATAATCAAAATTAATTGCAGAATATTCTTTAAGTACTAATAAAATGAAGAAAAGTAGGTAAGTTTTGTCAGAGGTTTTCTGTATTTGTGTGTGTGTTATTTAATTTATGT
This sequence comes from Myodes glareolus, assembly GCF_982192425.1. NCBI lineage: Eukaryota > Metazoa > Chordata > Mammalia > Rodentia > Cricetidae > Myodes > Myodes glareolus. Next base: position 20,338,360 of record NC_142037.1, on the reverse strand, counting down.
TCATCATGGTAAATATCACAGATACACACAGTTTAAGTTTAGTAACATTGGTAATTTCAGGTATCCACTGGGAGCATGAGACCTGACTCCTTTGTCTGGGGTTTCAAGTTTGTTCACAATGTGTTGTGCAGACATCTTTGGTGCAAGTTGAAGAAAAATCAGCAGAGGGCACTGTCTCTTCAGAAGTGATTAAAATGTACATGCATATGGTAGCTTCATGTGACAGACTGTCATTGTAAAGAAGGAAGTCCTTGTTTATAAGACAGGAGCTTCAATAAGGCCCCGGGGAGACTTGCATTGTGAGTTTGATGCACTCAAGAACCGTGCCATTTTCTTCTCTGAACATGCTTCCTGACACCTGCTCAGCTCTACTGCTCCTGTTAGTGCTCAGTAAGTTAAATTACCTTAAGTGTTGATGATGTCATTTTCTTACAGCTGTGGAAGTCTTTCTCCCTTTCTCACATAGCAAAGTGATTTCTCTATATTTATGTATTTACTATTTATTTTCAGGCAGGAGCAATGGAGACTCAGTGACCCAGACAAAAGGCCTGGTTACCATCACAGAGGGGTTCCCTGTATTGCTGAACTGCACTTATCAAACTATTTACTCAGATACTTACCGTTGGTGGTATGTGCAATATGCCAACAGAGCCCCTCAGCTTCTCCTGAGGAGCTCCACAGACAACAAGAGGACCGAGAACCAAGGGTTCCACGCCACTCTCCATAAGAGCAACAGCTCCTTCCACCTGCAGAAGTCCTCAGTGCAGCTGTCAGACTCTGCCCTGTACTACTGTGCTCTGAGTGACACAGTGAGGGAGACTGAAGGGGAAGCTGCACACAAACCAAGGGTGCAAGAAGGCTGAGGGGAGTGGCCCTGTGAGGGAGAGCTGTGTCTTTCCTAAGTGGGGTTTACTCAGATTCCTGAAATACAACATCAAATTTCAGATCATATCCATAGAAATCGAAGAATGTGCAGATATTCTGACAGATTAGGATGAAAATCATTGCTAGAGACAAGCAGGACTTTTATTCTGAACTGAATAGTAACAAGATTAACTGAAATACTGATATCTCTCTAAGTGGAATAATTCTCACAGAGAACATTTCCAGGAAAATCCTGACATGGGATTTATTTCTACCAAGTGGTCTAACAAAATTTAGTGATTTAATTTCTTCACAATCATCTTTTGTTGATTCACAAATTTATGACCCAAATAAGAAACATAGACATTAGTTTTTAAAAATCTTCTTCAGTTACACTCCACAAGTAATTTAGATTCTTTCTCCCCTTGGTCCCTGTTACAGAGAGTTCAGCCTAACTTCTGGCCTCAGTTACTGTTATATTGTTGAAAAGATACACCATGATCATATTGTTGAAAAGATACACCATGATCAAGACAACTTATATATGAAACATTTAATTGGGGGATTAGGTAAAGTTTTAGAAGATGTATCTATGACCATCATGATGGGGAACACAGTAGCAGACAGGCAGGTATCAGGAGCCTTGAGTACCAACCTCAGTATCCCCTCAGGGCTCAGAATAGGATGTGTATGGCAAGGGAGGACCTGTGGGTAAAAACTAACTCAAGCATATTCCCTCTGCATGTTCTTTATTTTTTTGGGCAAGGGAAAAATTAAAGTGAAGGCATTGTCCATGAGGCTCTTAGCTTTTACAGTCAAAGCTGAAAATTCCATAGGCAAAGACAATGACAATATGCATATCAAAATCACAAAAAAGGCAGGTAGAACCTGACCAGGCAGCACACTCTAGAACAGGTAACACTACCCAGGAAAGAGCCAACATTCAATGGGAAATTTATCTAATGGTTTGGGATGTCAGGCATTTCCCATTGGGATTTGCCTGACATCCCAAACCATTAGATAAAGTTAGTAAACAACCCTGTATCCTGGACTCACCTATTCTCCTTATCCAATCTCTTTTGTGACAACCAGCTTCGGGGACACTCAGATGACACTCAGATTTGTTTCTTTTAGTAATGGTGAGGCATGCTACCCTCCTACTCTTTGTTATTGTAAGATTGACTCTATGTAAATTTGACCATTAGAACAAAGATTCAATGTTATTAGTCTAAGACCTTGTGATGTGGGGAAATGGAAAGGTAACTCAGTTTCCCAAGCAGAAGTTACACTGCTATGGTGTTTTGGGAATGAATTCCCTTATGTTGTCTTATTGCTATTGCTAGAACTTCAAGCACTATATTGAAGAGGTATGGAGAGAGTGGACAGCCTTGTCGCGTTCCTGATTTTAGTGGAAAGGCTTTGAGTTTCTCTCCATTCAGTTTGATGTTAGCTGTCGGCTTGCTGTATATTGCTTTTATTATATTTAGGTATGATCCTTGTATCCCCAGTCTCTCCAACACCTTTATCATAAATGGGTGTTGAATTTTGTCAAATGCTTTTTCAGCATCTAGTGAGATGATCATATGGTTTTTTTCTTTCAGTTTATTTATATGATGGATTACATTGATAGATTTGCGTATGTTGAACCAGCCCTGCATCTCTGGAATGAAGCCGACTTGATCATAATGGATAATTTTTCTAATGTGCTCTTGGATTCGGTTTGCCAGTATTTTATTGAGAATTTTCGCATCGATGTTCATGAGTGAGATTGGCCTGTAATTCTCTTTCTTGGTTGTGTCTTTGTGTGGTTTTGGTATTAGGGTAACTGTAGCTTCATAAAAGGAGTTAGGCAATGACTCTTCTGTTTCTATATTGCGGAATACGTTAAGGAGTATAGGTATTAGCTCTTCCTGGAAGTTCTGGTAGAATTCTGCATTGAAACCATCTGATCCTGGGCTTTTTTTGGTAGGGAGATTTTTGATAACAGCTTCTAATTCTTCGCGACTAACAGGTCTATTTAGATTGTTCACCTGTTCTTGGTTAAACTTTGGTATATGGTACTTATCTAAAAAAATGTCCATTTCTTTTACATTTTCCAACTTTGTGGCATATAAACTTTCATAGTAAGATCTAATGATTCTCTGAATTTCCTCTGTGTCTGTGGTTATGTCCCCCTTTTCATTTCTGATCTTATTAATTTGCATGTTCTCTCTCTGCCGTTTGATTAATTTGGATAGGGGTTTGTCAATCTTGTTGATTTTCTCCAAGAACCAGCTTTTTGATTCATTGATTCTTTGGATTGTTTTCTGTGTTTCTATTTTGTTGATTTCAGCCATCAGTTTGATTATTTCCAGTCTTCTAGACCTCCTGGGTGAATCAGTTTCTTTTTTTTTCTAGATCTTTCAAGTGTGCGGTTAAGTCTCCAATGTGTGATTTCTCCGCTTTCTTTAATTGGGCACTTAGTGCTATGAACTTTCCTCTTAGCACTGCTTTCATAGTGTCCCATAGGTTTGAGTATGTTGTGTCTTTGTTTTCATTAAATTCAAGGAAGAGTTTAATTTCTTTTTTTATTTCTTCTTTGACCCAGGGGTGATTTAGTAGTTGACTGTTCAGTTTCCATGAGTTTGTTGGCTTCCTGGGGGAAGCATTGTTGTTGAATTCTAATTTTAGTCCATGGTGATCTGACAAGACACAGGTAGTTACTAATATTTTTTTGTATCTGTGGAAGTTTGCTTTGTTACCGAGTATGTGGTCAATTTTCGAGAAGGTTCCATGAGCTGCAGAGAAAAAGGTATATTCTTTCCTATTTGGGTGGAGTGTTCTATAGATGTCTGTTAAGTCCATTTGATTCAATACCTCCAATAAATCTCTCAATTCTCTGTTTGGTTTCTGTCTGATTGACCTGTCCATTGGTGAGAGAGGAGTGTTGAAGTCTCCTACTATTAGTGTGTGTGGTTTGATGACTGCCTTGAGTTCTAGAAGAGTTTCTTTTACATATGTGGGTGCCTTTATATTAGGAGCATAGATATTCAGGATTGAAACTTCCTCCTGTTGAATTGTTCCAGTTATGCGTATGAAATGTCCATCTCCATTTCTTCTGATTGATTTTAGTTTGAAGTCGATTTTGTTAGATATTAGAATGGCCACGCCCGCTTGTTTCTTAGGTCCATTTGCTTGGAAAACCTTTTCCCAACCCTTTACTCTGAGTAGGTGTCTGTCTTTGTGGTTGAGGTGTGTTTCTTGTAAACAGCAGAATGTTGGATCCTGTTTTCGTATCCAATCTCTAAGTCTGTGCCTCTTTATAGGTGAATTGAGTCCATTGATATTAAGTGATATTAATGACCAGTGGTTGTTGACTCCGGTCATTTCTTTTTTTTTTAGGTAGTAGAGTGTATGTGTTTTTCTTCTTTGATTTGTGCTTGATGGTCACTAGATGTTCGAGTTATTGTAGGCTGTGTTGGGAATGTTGGATCCTTCGGTAGTGATTTTCCTTCTAATATTCTCTGTAAGGCTGGATTAGTAGCTATGTATTGTTTAAATTTGTTTTTATCCTGGAATATTTTGTTTTCTCCGTTGATAGTGAACAATAGCTTGGCTCGGTATAGTAGTCTGGGTTTGCATCCTTGGTCTCTTAGTTTCTGCAGTACCCCTATCCAGGATCTTCTGGCTTTCATGGTTTCCATAGAGAAATCCGGTGTAAGCCTGATAGGTTTACCTTTATAAGTTACTTGACCTTTTTCCTTTGCAGATCTTAATATCCTTTCTTTAATCTGACTGTTTTGTGTTTTGATTATTATATGGCGAGGGGATGTTTTTTTCTGATCCAGTCTATTCGGTGTTCTGTATGCTTCTTGAACCTTCATAGGAATATTGTTCTTTAGGATGGGAAAGTTTTCTTCTATAATTTTGTTGAGTATATTTTCTGGACCTTTGAAATGCAATTCTTCTCCTTCTTCTACTCCTATTATTCTTAGATTTGGTTTTTTTATTGTGTCCCACAGTTCCTGAATGTTTTGTGATGAGAATTTGTTGGATTTGCTGTTTTCTTTGGTCAGAGTGTTTAATTTCTCTATGGTGTCCTCAGAGTCTGAGATTCTTTCTTCTATCTCTTGTAATCTATTGGTTAAGTTTGTTTCTGAAGTCTCTGTTCGTTTACCCAGATTTTCCATAGCCAGCCGGCCCTCGGTTTGTGATTTCTTCATTGACTCCATTTCAGTTTTCAAATCTTGAACTGTTCCTATTACCTGTTTGATTGTTTTTTCTTGGTTTCCCAGAATTTCATTTACGGATTTACTCATTTCTTCAAACTTTTTGGTATATTTCTCTTCCATTTCTTTACTCATTTCCTCAATTTTTTTTTGTTATATTTATCTTCCATTTCTTTATGGCAGATTTTCACCTCCTGTTTAAGTTCCTCTATTATTTTCATAAAGAAGCGCTTAGAGTCGATTTCTTCTATTTCTTCTGGAGTAGGGTGTTCAATTCTTCTAGTTTCGAGCTCCCTGGATTCTGGCGATGTCATGTTGCCTTTCAGGTTGTTGGAGGAATTCTTGCATTGGCGCCTGCCCATCTCCTCCACTCTGGATGAAACTCCTCAGCACTTTCTGGATAGAACTCCTCAGCACTCTCTGGGTAGGACTTCACAGCACTCTCTGGATAGAGCTCCTCAGCCCTCTCTGGGAAGAACTCCTCAGCAATGCAACAGGGCTAGCTGGTCTTCCCAGGACCCAGGAGACAAAGGGCCCGCAGCAGTGGGGGGAGGGGAGGGCTCCCTTGGAACACCGAAGACCCTGCCGCAGAAGCTGAGGCGGGGAGGGCTGTGCTCCCTTCCCTGACAGGCAGGCAGGCTGCCCAGGCCAGCACCCACTCAGCTCTCTGGGAAGAGCGCCTCAGCAGTGCAACAGGGCTAGCTGGTCTTCCCAGGACCCGGGAGGCAAAGGGCCTGCAGCAGTGGGGGGCAGGGGAGGGGTCCCTTGGAACACCGAAGACCCTGCTGCAGAAGCTGGGGGGGGGTGCTGTGCTCCCTTCCTGGGCAGGCAGGCTGCCCAGGTGAGCACCCACTCACCTCTCTGGGAAGAACCTGTTTTGTTTTTCAAGAAAGGGTTTCTCTGTGTATCTTGGGCCGTCCTAAAACTCACTCTGTAAACCAGGCCATCCTTGAACTCAGAGAGATCTGTCTGCCTCTGCTTCCCTGAGTGCTGGGATGAAAGGCATGCCCCCACCACCACACACAGCCTGGCTGAGAATGCTCCGGGTGTTAGTAAGTGATGATGGCTTTGTGTTGTGAATCTTTATGAATCTTGATGTTCTATGCTTACATGACATGAGTCTGAAGCATCAAGCAAGTGAGTTTGGCACCCACCCCTATACTACCAGGCTTCTACTGAGAGCACATGGCTGAGGTCTCTGAATAAGGCTTAGAAAGCTTTCCCCTGGAAACCATGTAACGTCTGAGATACACGCACTATAGAAAGAAGGGAGGATTGACTAATACCCACAGAGGGGGAGACTCAAGTCAGAACCTGCTCGGACAAAGTCTCATCTTTCAGTCACTTCCCGAGCAAAGGAAGAAAGGAAGGACCACAATTATCTTTCCC